>NC_053027.1:100951745-100964170 GCF_003073215.2 Triticum urartu
ATGTTTATGTGGTGGTTGTTTACTATGTTGTTTGCTTCTTTCCGGTGTTGCTTCTTCGGGTTAGTCCCAATAGCGTCGCGTTTGTGAGGATCCGTTCGACTTCGTCCGTTTGTCTTCTTCATGGACTCGTTCTTCTTCCTTGCAGGATCTCAAGCAAGATGATCATACCCTCGAAATCACTTCTATCTTTGCTTGCTAGTTTGCTCGCTCTTTTGCTATGCCACGATACCTACCACTTGCTATATCATGCCTCCCATATTGCCATGCCAAGCCTCTAACCCACCTTGTCCTAGCAAACCGTTGTTTGGCTATGTTACCGCTTTGCTCAGCCCCCTCTTATAGCGTTGCTAGTTGCGGGTGAAGATTGGAGTTTGTTCCTTGTTGGAACATGGATATTTGTTGGGATATCACAATATCTCTTATTAAATTAATGCATCTATATACTTGGTAAAGGGTGGAAGGCTCGGCCTTATGCCTGGTGTTTTCTTCCACTCTTGCCGCCCTAGTTTCCTTCATACCAGTGTTATGTTCCTTGATTTTGCGTTCCTTACACAGTCGGGTTATAATGGGAACCCCTTGACAGTTCGCCTTGAATAAAACTCCTCCAGCAAGGCCCAACATTGGTTTTACCGTTTGCCACCTAGCCTTTTTTTCCTTGGGTTCTGTAGACTCAAGGGTCATCTTTATTTTAACCCCCCCCCCGGGCCAGTGCTTCTCTAAGTGTTGGTCCAACCTGAGCGATGTCCGGCGCCCCCTGGGCAACCAGGGTTTATGCCAACCCGACGTCTTGCTCATCGGATGTGCCCTGAGAACGAGATATGTGCAGCTCCTATCAGGATTTGTCGGCACATCTGGGTGGCTTTGCTGGTCTTGTTTTACCATTGTCGAGATGTCTTGTAACCGGGATTCCAAGCCTGATAGGGTCTTCCTGGGAGAAGGAATATCCTTCGTTGACCGTGAGAGCTTGTGACGGGCTAAGTTGGGACACCCCTGCAGGGTTTTGAACTTTCGAAAGCCGTGCCCGCGGTTATGGGCAGATGGGAATTTGTTAATGTCTGGTTGTAGAGAACTTGACACTTAACTTAATTAAAATGCATCAACTGCGTGTGTAGCCGTGATGTCTTTTCGGCGAAGTCCGGGAAGTGAACATGGTTCTTGTGTTATGCTTGAACGTAAGTAGTTTCAGGATCACTTCTTGATCACTTCTAGTTCACGACCGTGCTTTGCTTCTCTTCTCGCTCTCATTTGCGTAAGTTAGCCACCATATATGCTAGTGCTTGCTGCAGCTCCACCTCACATACCTTTTACCTACCCATAAGCTTAAATAGTCTTGATCGCGAGGGTGCGAGATTGCTGAGTCCCCGTGACTCACAGATTACTTCCAGAACTAGTTGCAGGTGCCGATGATACCATGTAGGTGACGCAACCGAGCTCAAGGAGGAGCTCGATGAAGATCGTGTTCATTATGTTGTTCCGTTTCCAGTTGATCAGTAGTGGAGCCCAGTTGGGGCGATCGAGGATCTATTGCATTAGGGGTTGTCTTTCTTTATTTGGATCCATAGTCGGACCTTGATTGTATTCTGGATGATGTAATGTTGTATTTATGTATTGTGTGAAGTGGTGATTGTAAGCCAACTCTTTATCCCTTTCTTATTCAGTACATGGGATGTGTAAAGATTACCCCTCTTGCGACATGCCTACAATGCGGTTATGCATCTAAGTCGTGCTCCGACACGTGGGAGATATAGCCGCATCGTGGGTGTTACAAGTTGGTAATCAGAGCCTTCCCCGACTTAGGAGCCCCCTGCTTGATTGAATCACTAGCGTTGTTGTGTCTAGAAAAATGTTTTGAATCTTTAGGATTATATATATCGGAGAGTAGGATTCTTTTTACTCCTCAGTCCCTTCGTCGCTCTGGTGAGGCATCCTGACGTAGAGTTTTGACTCTTCTCTTCTCAAATTTCATTAAAAAAATTTAGGATCACATGTGTATCTTGAATTTGTTCCGATGGTTTTGTGATGAGAACATTGTTCTTGGTGCCTCCTGACATTTAGGGGTTGTGGCAGTGTCCCGGGGAGTTGAGCTCGGAGGTGTTGTCGTCACAATTTTATCGTTGCAGTTCTGGAATACCTGAGTTTCGCCGACATCGAAAATCTCTTTTATGCAGTTGTTGGTGAGATAACCTCGACGCCACCCAGTACAGGGGCGGGAGTTCGGGAGCCATAACTCATATAATGGATGCTTTTTGAAGGTTGAGGTAAATGATTTCTGAAGGTTTGTTGGTTATGTGTTGAAGGATGGATACAGCTGGATGTAGGATTTGCTAGTTTTGGGTGAGATATTATGCTTCCCCTGTATCCCCAACACCTGATTGCATAACCTGAAAGTTTCGGGAGTTTTCATAGGTGGGATTTCAAGTAGCTCTTAGGATATCTTTTCGACAGATGCATGATATGAGATTGGGGTTCGACGTCTAGTGGTCCGCCTATCCACTGTTGGTTTTACAGTGGTCTTGTTGTGTCTTAAAGAGTCCTTGGCTATGCTGACTCGGGGACGCTTCGTATGTCATGTGCACTGCCTTGCACATGATGGTGATGTACGATAGAGCCTGTGTGGGCCCCACCACGAAAACTTCGGACGAAATCTCTATCATATGTTTGTTCCGGCTTATTCTGCAAGCCAATCCTTTGTTTTTTTTGAGTTGTGGTATTCGAGTTGCTTCAATGTCAAGTGTTGATTCCATACCTTCCCCAAGCGGTGTTCTCATATTTCTATGTAAATACTAATCCTTCATGATAATCGAGATTGTCATGTCAATCCTTTTCTCTGGCATGTTTCTCTTCAAGTGGATCCGATCATTTCAACATTCGCGAGATCAAATTCTCAGTTCTTTGCAATGGTGTTTGTCTAATCCGTCTCCAAGTTGACTTTGTTTTCCTGCCCTCCCACCCTTGTTTTTTTAAGTACTCAGATTTCTTAATCATGTATCCTTTTATTGATGGGAAGTCTCTTCATTCCTTTCCGTCAATGTTCTTATTTGGTGATTCTCATGAAGATGCTAAGGAAGCTTCAAGTTCGTCATTCTTCATTCTTTTCTTCTCCGGTGGATTTAATTCAAGCTTTGTCGATCATATCCTTTGCTCAGTTCTAATGCTTTCTCATGCCGGTGCACCTCTTAATCACCCACCTCTCGCTATTCATTTGTTCCGGAGTGTTGAAGATGTCTCAGAAGGTTCGCATTTCCATTATCAAGCTGCTCAAGATATTTCGATGATGTTATCTCATTCAAGCCATTTATTTCAACCGGCGCAATCTTCCTTTAAATCGTTCAACGGTGTATCTTTTGAGTGGGCCCTAACCCACAGGTCTTTTCCCAGGATCTTACCTGACTCTTCTAATTCTTTCCCGGAGTTATTCTTAAATTCATTTCAAAGTTTGACATGAGAATGAATTATCATCAGTCAGTTCGTTTCTCCAAGATCTTATAACTCTTTTCATCGTTGGCTCAACTCCTTCTTTATTCATTCTCCCGGAGTATCTCAATAATTCTCAGTGGTGGTTCTCGTCATCATTCTCAACATTTGAAGACCTAAGAAGAGCTTCTCTGCAATCATATCCGTTCTCTTGAAGAATCATGGGTCTAGCTTGCTGCCATCCTCTCATAATTGTTTACGATTGTGAGAATTCTTTTCACCCATCCGGAGCAATTCAGGAGTCTTTTCAGTTTGATTCTCCGGAGCTCACCATCTCAGAATTATTCATTCGTTGTTCTCCAAATCTTACCGGTGCGTCATTCAAATATTCTCTAATCAGCTTGTGATCTCTTTGTTCTCATATAATTATATTCCCACAAGTATCTTCGTTCATTTGCTAATTCTTCCTGGTGTTTCTTTATCTTTTCTTCGTTCATTTTCAATTCTTACGGTGGTTCATTCAAGAGTTCTCTTCCTTGGTTATCATATCAATTCATTCGTTCTTTCCAATCCTACCGGTGGTTCGTTGAAAATTTTCCCAAGTTTGCGCTATATTTATCTTAATCCTTTCTACAAGAATAAGTAGTATGCAAAATCCATTGCTTGTCATCAATTTAAATTGGTGAAGGATAATCATAATGTAATTCTTATCCTTGTTTCATCCAAGTGAGCAATTCCTTATTCCGGAGGTTCATCGAAATTCTCATTTTCAATTGCTTCATCTTCTCTTTTTCCCGGAGTTCACTACACCATGCACCAGAATTCCCTACTGACGTTTGTTGGGAAAAGGTCACTATTGCCGACCCACACTCAGCCATGAAAATTTCTAACGGACTGTGGGTCTGGAAAACTCTGTATGGTGACCTGCGGTCGGTCGGGAATGCTACCACGTGTACCGTCCAAGTGTCGGTTGGGAATTCTTTTATGGCCCATGGACCATCGGTCGGTAAATAACCCCGACCAACAATCCGATGCTATGGGCCTTTGGGGCGCGAACAGCCAATTTTTCAGCGCGAATAGCCGGCCCAACCCGCGAACTTTTCTCCCAAAATCAACAGACAGTCACACCGCGCACACATCAACCAAATCCCTAGCTTTCCTTCGTACGCATTCATTCCCCACGCCGGTCAATCTCTGCGCCGCCGCCTCCGTGCTGCCGCCTCCATGCCGGTCGATCTCCACGCCTCCGCCCCCACGCCGGTCGATCCACACGCCTCCCACCGCCGCCCGACGCCGACCGGGGCTTCCTCCAATCGATCCCCACCCCGTCCCACCGCCGCCCAACGCCATCGATCTTGCCCCTCCGGCCGTGGTGAAGCACTCCCCGGATGCGCTGCTACTCGTGGTGTCCAACCCCGTCGACGTCCTCACCTACCTCGCCTTGAAGCTTCCAGGGTTGTGTTCGAGGTGAGCGGCGTCATCTGCTCCGGTACCAACCTCGATGTCTCCAGGATCTGGTTCCTCATCAACGAGCCCTCCTCCATTCAACGCGCAGGATGTGCAGGTAACTTACTAGGCCCGGATCCATCCATGAATCCATTGGCCTCTTGCTCCCCGGATGAAAATTTCTCAGGTTCATAGAGATACTTTACGAGTATTTGTTTTTTTAAGAAAGTCTAACTTGTTAATAATCTGTTCGATGGTTTCCAGAAGAAGGGATCATATGTAACAAGCCTTCTAGATACTCTTCATGTTATTGATTTTCTCATAGAAAATTCTTCATTGCCATATATATTTTCTGTTGACATATCATTAAGCATCAGTACTGTATTTTGATTCTTTTTCTCGATTATAGAAGATGTTATTTGTCCAGCCTATACTCATGTTTAATTTCCCCATAGTTTGCTTCCTTATTTTCTTTCCCATGTAATTATTATGTAGCTATTCTACATTCTGCGTAGTACTAATCAGATTCAAGGCAGTAGTTATATCGTTGATTAGTTGTTGCAATTTCTGCTACATATATATGTAGATTTGTGAAAGTATTTCTAAACATGTTACCAGGTTTAATGGAAGAAATCCTACAAATGAAATAAGAATAATGTTAGGTAAGGTGTCGGGGGTGTCCTGCCTCCTCTGTTCAATTTACACTGCTTCCAGTGTCCTCACATAATAAATCTAAATTAAATAAAGTCGATATATTATTATATCTTCTGGACCAAATGATCTCCGTGTTATGAATATTTATCTACAATAGTATGTCCTTAATCAAAATTCCATGTATATTAAATGATGGAAGTAGTAGAATCTTTGTTGCAGTGTTTTATAGTTTCATTTATCAGAGACAATACTGCTTGAAAGTATTCTAATTCCACCGAGGGTGAATGAATTTTAATCAGGAGTGTTGTGCTGCAGGATTCCCGGCCCACCCCAGCATCCCCTTCAACCCCGAACCGGTTTACTGTTGCGCCTCTGCAACCTTACAGGCCGCCACAGTCGATGCAGCAGCTAGCAGCAGGGCCCATTGTCGTACTCGCGCATCCCAGGTTCATCTGCTTGCTGCTATTTCGGCCATCGCTGAAACCAACCAGGAGTTGGTGGCCTCAAAGCACCAAGGTATAATAAGCTTTCTTCTTCATAGGTCATCACTTCCTAATCCTAGTTCAGTTCACTACATAATCCTAGTTCACTTCATAGGTCATCACTTCGTAATCCTAGTTCAGTTCACTTCATTATTCCTTTTATTTTAGTAATGGGGCATCATATTATTAAATATTTTTTGTTCTCCACACAGCGAATGAAAACTAGGTATTTGGAGGTTTTCTTCTCTGTTTTGCATAATTGACATGCAATTTGTTCCATGCCTTTTCTTTTCTGGAAGCAACCAAGATATATCATACATGAGGGTGTTACCCACTATTACTCTCAAGAGAGTCTAGATTAGGACATCAGCTTGTTAGAACTCTATCAATGATGTTGTATTATGACACAGTCTACTAATCAATGATGTTGTATTATCAAGAAATTTGTCGTACTAGTAGCTTATTCCATGATGCAGTCTGCTAATATAGCTTACTGCAAAATATTTTAAACCAGGTTGGTCACAATTGTTAGTTTGTTAATGGCTTCATGTATGCAGCTCAAGCGCCTCTCCTTCATCAGGTAAAATGTCAACCTGAAAATCGTCTAGGAAGCAGGGTACATCCCCAAGAGCCCCAATTGCAGGTAAAGATAATAAAAGACAACTCTGCAACTTTCTAAGCAACACACGAGTAGAAAATTGTTGTATGCAGAAGTGATGCTAGACATGCTTGTGTTTTTTGTGTATATTAATCTGATGGAACTATATGACCCTAATGATGGGTCTTGGATGCACTACTTTAACCTAAAATTTAACCTGAAGAGCATCTTATTTGTGCCCTGTTTCCAGAATATTTTAAATATCTGAATGTTATGACAAATGAAATCAAATCATTTCTTGTACCATTTGTGGTTTAATGTCTCCGTTGTTCCCATTCGAGTGGCCTCATAGTTTTCTGAGCAAGAAATGTGATCTGGAGAAGCAAATGCCAAATTCATCTGTTCGGACTGAAGTTGCAAAAGTAACTAGAAGTGATCATTTTTTCTGTGCACCAGCTCTCTCTAGTAGAACACAATCTATACTACTGGTTTTTCATGTTTGTTTGCAGTTAGACAATTATCACTATATATTTATATAAATGTATATTGATACTTCTTATATTTATATTAAGGACCCCTGGGTTCATAGTTACTGTACACCTTCTACTCAATATTTGACAGAGTAACAAAAGATGGTTGATAAATATGTTGCTCTGAACCTTGGCTTATTAAGTGGCGGAGCTTTGACAGGGCGAACCTGGGCACCCCAGGTCATTTACTTAGAAGATGAGCACTCCACCAGGCTGTTTGTAGTAAACAACTTTGGCGGTGCTCACGACAGGCAGTGATGCTATGTGATGGTGTCGAGCGTTGGGTAGGAAAGCAGAACATCATCAACTCTGCCTCACCTCTTCCACTACTGTTGTCCGATGGTAATTTTACTTGTATCCTTCCTATTGATGTACTATAGTGTAGTCTGATTCTTTTGATTTTGCTTTTTTATTAGTTTTGATTCATGTTGGGAAAAGTTCTAATTAGCTCATACGATTTTGCACTAAATGGAAAGGTAAAACTATGTGGTTAAGTAGTATTTTGGTACTTCCTCAAAAGAAGGTTGTATTTTGGCAGTACTCTGTTTTGGAGAAGCTTTTATATGTAATTGGTGTTAGAATGTATTCTGTAAGCAGATAGGATCAATATGCTTAACATGATACAAATTGCAACTTGTGGTCATACTTTGGTATTTCAAAAATAAAATCATATCATTTTGTAGCCCCCCTCCCCCCTGAAATTTTGTTCTGATTTTGAAAAATAGGAAACCTAGAGAGGCTAGAGTTTGTGCAATGTAACTGCTAATATGTTCTCTGAGAAGTGTTCCAGAAGCAGATGCAGAATATTAACTCGGGATTTTTACTTGCAGATGTTCAAGCTGGAGGATGTTCTGCAATGAGATGTAGAATGAAGGCTTTGATGTCAAGTACGAGAACGATGCAAGGATGTTGGTGGAAGGCTGTGAGGATGGGTATGTAGTTTCCCACTACAAGGAGCCAAGGCAGATGATGTGCCTCTTAGAAAAATTCCAGTAAACAACACTAGGAATTTTTGCTCTCAGACAATGAACCATAATGTCTCCTCTATTTCATTAGTTACATCAGTTTATAGGAAACTTGGATGGCCATTGGTTCATAACATATGCACTATTTATATGTAAAAATTAATGAATGTGTGTTATAATTGTTTGGTTCTGATATATTATTCTTGGTCGACATGAATGTTACTGTTGTGAATTATGTAACTTGATCGATGTTCTGATGGTAAAGTGAAATGTAGCTATGTGAGGGGAAACAGAAGATTGTCCATCGTCTGGGAAAGGCCCATGAGGCCCAACGGTATGTTGGTTGGGAAAGATTACCCTGTCTGGTAGTCGGTCGGAAAAGGTCCATGGTAGCCTTGTTAGATAGTCAGTCGGGAAAGATTACCCTATCAGATGGTCGGTCGGGAAAAGCCCATGACAGCCCCAACAGACTGTCGGTCGGGAAAGGCCTGTGGTAGGCCCAACAGATTGTTGGTCGGGAAAGATACTCCTTGGCCAACAAGCAGTCGGTCGGGAAAGATATGTCGGTCGGGAAAGGGCTTTCCCATCTGGACTTTCTCCAACAGACCTTGTTGGTCGGCAATACTTTTTCCCGACCGACCGTTTGTTGTTATAACTTGTATTCCCAGCCAACTTGGCTGTCGGGGATGCAGTGTTGTGGTGTAGTGGTTCCAAGCTCTCTCAATTATATCACCATGGAGATTCATCTAAATCATTGCAAGGCCTCAATCTTATTCTTTTCACCCTTGACTTCTTTTGATCATTCTGTTATTACCAGAGTTCTTCATGGAGGCTCTACATGGTGGTTCGTCAAGGATTCTTTTCATTCTTCAATTGTTCTTCAAGATTTTCTCTCGAAGTTATGTTCTGCTAAACTATACTCCAAAATAAACATGGTGCTCGACATGTGTTTTGTTTCGAGGAGTTCAAGTATTCTTCATCTTGCATCCGAAGTGCAATTCTTTTATATCTCATCTTTTGAGGTGGTGTTATGTCATTGTTGATAATTTCCCTTCGAGTTTCATGATTCACAAGTTCTCAAGAGTGACATATTTTAAACCCATCATTTTCAATTCGTTCATGAGTTCTTTTGCAACCCATCAATCCCTTCTTTGGAGTTGTCTTGGGTTATATTTCACCTAAAGTTTTCCCTAAGGATTGTTGCTCTTTATGGTGCTTATAAATGATCCAAGTTCTTCATTTATCCTACCAGTGAGATAAGTTTCTCGTCTCCTTGTTCATATCAATCCAATCTATTGTTTTCGTATGTGGCAGAATTTCACCTCATAGTTTTGAGATGTTTTCCATAAGCCCACAACAAGCTTACTCTTTTCGTTGTTGGTTTTTCCAACAATTCCATTCGACCCTTCTCGTAAGGATGCCTTTTCAAGCTCTTTTGTGACAGAAGTTGTCATTTTCTTCTCCATTTTGTTATTCCAATGATATATCTTCTATTCTTCCTTCCGGAGGCATTGTGTTGTTGCTCTCTTTGTCACATCAACTCATTTTGCCAAGATCATGTTATTTTCTAGCTAATCCATTTAACCGGAGTGTTGGCATAATTGATCTTATCGTTTCTTGTACTTTTCGTTTCTATCGGAGTGCTTGCATGTACTTCTTGTCCATTGAAACCCTTTTCTTATGTCTGTCAACCTACAAGGTTCCCGTAATGTTCCGTGTTCCTCTTTTCTAACGGAGTATTCTAAACTTCGTTCATCTTCATTGTATTCTTTTCTCGAAATGGTTTAAACTTTCAAGGTTCTTTCGTTTCACTCGTTTGTCAAAGAAGCAACTTAGTTTTACCTCTCGTCTTCCTCTTCCGTTTTCCCTCCGGTGCCATTCTAGATCTCGGGACGAGATCCTCTCGTAGTGGTGGAGTGTTGTAATGCCCGAGACCGACGCTTCAAACGTCTTCCATGTTTTCCGTTGTCGCCGGGTGTTTTATTTGTTTGTTGCATTTCATCATGTCATCATTGTTTGCTTTGCATCGTGCCTCTTGCCATTTTGCATTTCATCATTATCACCATGTGCATTGCATTCGTCATGATGTTGTCTTGCTCGATTCTTGTCATTTGTATCAACCCCTTCCCATCTCTCAAAAATCTACCCATGTGTCATCACCGCCTTCTTCCTTCGTATTCCTTTCATTTTTTGCAAGTGCCATTTTCTGTCGTCTGTATATGTTCGTTCTTTTCCTATTAACCATACACCTTTCCTTTAACCTCTCTGTCAAATTTCAGATCCTTTGGAGTTGTTTTGGTTAGGTTCAAAAATGCCTCAAGTTTGAATCATATTTAAACTTGTTTTATTTTTCTACCTCTAAAAATATCCAAGACAATTTTATCAAATAGAGTATAGTTTCAGGAGATTGAGGATATTTTTATATCTGAAAAACTCCTCTTCTAGCCCCCTGGCCTTTTTCTTTTATTGTAACTATTTATCTAAATAAACAGGAAGTAAATGATAAAAAAAGGTGTTCCTGGGCTGGCCTCCAAGCGCAGCAGCTGCCGCGGCCCAGCAGCGCGTCCCCAGCTCGCTCACTATCCCCGCGGCCCATCTGCACCGAGGCTAAGGCCCAGCCGTAGTCGGTAGCCCAGCCAGGCCGACCGGCCTCCCAGGCCCACTCCCTCCTAACCCTACTCGATCCCCTCCTCCCTCTCGTTTTCCCCTCGCACCGCCAGGAGAGCGCCCACGCTCGATCCATCTCTCCCTCGTCCTCTTCCCTCGCGCCGCCAGAGACCAGACCCAGCTACTCCCCCTCGATCCCTCTCCTCGTCTCGTCAGTCTCTGCACGTAGGCGCGACCATCTCCCCGACCCCCCTGCGCGATCCACGTCGCCCTCCTCTCCTACCACGCGCCTCTGCTTCTCCTCGCGTCGCCCGGAGCGCTCTCGCGCCGCCACCGCGGCTCTGCCGGACACCGGTGACCAGGAGCGCCGCCACCAGTTCTCCGCCTCGCCTGGAGCTCCAAGTCCGCCGGCCATAGGTGCCGCTGCCAGCTGCTGCCCCATCACCATGTGGTCCTCCTCCACCTCCGTCCCATGGCGCTGCGGCCCCCGTCATTTCCCTGCCTCTCTTTTGCGCCAGGGACTCGAGCCCTCCACCGCGCGTCGCCGCCTTGCTGCCTTCCCCGCCATCGGCTTGCTACCTTCGCCGGACCTCCTCCGCCTCCAAGGTCGCCGCTGCTCTGGCCACAACCACCTCCGGTCTTCAACCTCGACGCCTGACCCATCCATCTTTGGTTGCTACCCCGCTGGCCTCGTCGCTCTTCTTGTCACTGCCAAGACACGGCAACCAGGGAAGCCCAAGGCCGCCTTCGTGGTTTTCGCCAAGTCCGTCCACCGCCAAACGAGTCGGAGATCCATCGATCCCTCTCCGTGTGGAACCTGACAAGTACAACTGGTTGCCCCAAGCAACACACCGCAAGCGCCAAGTACCTCTATCGACGACCCCGAACGTCTACGAAATACGTACCACTACGCGGGATTCCTCGGACGCCAAGTTCAACGATGCGTCAAGTTCCTCCACCGATGACTCGAACGACTACATAACGTGAACCACTACCGTCGACCCGCAAAGAACCCGTGGACGTCAAGTTCCGTGTCCTGGCCTCGAACCTCTACGAAAATGTTGTATGACTACTTTCGTGGCCTAAGACCCGTGTACAACTACCGTCGCCGTGTACGACTACTTCCACTATTGTCGCGAGAATGCCTACTTCCGCTACGAACCTGATCCGTTCCGAAAAGGCACGCTTTGAAGGTATAACCCCGAGACGACCACTCTTGGACCGTATGCATGAGTTGTATGAGATGCATGTTGGTTGTTGTAATCTGCCCGTGAACGTTAGCTGTTCCCTTGTCTGACACCGTCGTCGATTCATGGGACACCCGGTATCCGGGAGCGCCCCACCATCTTTTGCACGCATCTGCACACTTTCCCTTTGCATCGGTATCTCAATCAAGTACCGGAACCGGAACGTTGCCGTGGCACCGTTATTGTTATCGTTGCTGTGGCACCCCTTTTCGTTTCCGCCATGATGACAAAATGCTTCATAATGCTCTTATCAACATTTTCATAAATACTGCATAAAACTTGAACATGTCATCCGCATCATGATAATAACACCAAGAATGTTTAAAATTGTTGTTTGCATTAAATTAGTAATGCATATGGGGATTTACCGGATTTGTTGCTTGTTATATCCGGCCCCATTTAAATTGTTTAGATAGTATAGTTTTGTTATGCTTCACCAAATTGCCATGTTAACCAACATTTAATATTGTTGAGTACTTAAC
>NC_053027.1:100965170-100991649 GCF_003073215.2 Triticum urartu
CAAGAGAAGAACCCTTTCTTTGCTTGATCCATTTTGAACTTCTTCAAAACTTTATCAAGGTATGTGCTTTGTGAAAGTCCAATTAAGAGTCTTGATCTATCTCTATAGATCTTGATGCCCAATATATAAGCAGCTTCACCGAGGTCTTTCATTGAAAAACTCTTATTCAAGTATCCTTTTATGCTATCAGAAATTCTATATCATTTCCAATCAACAATATGTCATCCACATATAATATTAGAAATGCTACAGAGCTCCCACTCACTTTCTTGTAAATACAGGCTTCTCCAAAAGTCTGTATAAAACCATATGCTTTGATCACACTATCAAAACGTTTATTCCAACTCCGAGAGGCTTGCACCAGTCCATAAATGGATCGCTGGAGCTTGCACACTTTGTTAGCCCTTTGGATCGACAAAACCTTTCAGGTTGCATCATATACAACTCTTCTTCCAGAAATCCATTCAGGAATGCAGTTTTGACATCCATTTGCCAAATTTCATAATCATAAAATGCGGCAATTGCTAACATGATTCGGACAGACTTAAGCATCGCTACGGGTGAGAAGTCTCATCGTAGTCAACTCCTTGAACTTGTCGAAAACCTTCGCAACAAGTCGAGCTTTGTAGACAGTAACATTACCGTCAGCGTCAGTATTCTTCTTGAAGATCCATTTATTCTCGATGGCTTGCCGATCATCGGGCAAGTCAACCAAAGTCCATACTTTGTTCTCATACATGGATCCCATCTCAGATTTCATGGCCTCAAGCCATTTTGCGGAATCTGGGCTTACATCGCTTCTTCATAGTTCGTAGGTTCATCATGGTCAAGTAACATGACTTCCAGAACAGGATTACCGTACCACTCTGGTGCGGATCTTACTCTGGTTGACCTACAAGGTTCGGTAGTAACTTGATCTAAAGTTTCATGATCATTATCATTAGCTTCCTCACTAATTGGTGTAGATGTCACAGGAACCGGTTTCTGTGATGAACTACTTTCCAATAAGGGAGCAGGTATAGTTACCTCATCAAGTTCTACTTTCCTCCCACTCACTTCTTTCGAGAGAAACTCCTTCTCTAGAAAGGATCCATTCTTAGCAACGAATGTCTTGCCTTCGGATCTGTGATAGAAGGTGTACCCAACAGTCTCCTTTGGGTATCCTATGAAGACACATTTTTCCGATTTGGGTTCGAGCTTATCAGGTTGAAGCTTTTTCACATAAGCATCGCAGCCCCAAACTTTAAGAAACGACAACTTTGGTTTCTTGCCAAACCACAGTTCATAAGGCGTCGTCTCAAGGATTTCGATGGTGCCCTATTTAACGTGAATGCAGCTGTCTCTAAAGCATAACCCCAAAATGATAGCGGTAAATCAGTAAGAGACATCATAGATCGCACCATATCTAGTAAAGTACGATTACAACGTTCGACACACCATTACGCTGTGGTGTTCCGGGTGGCGTGAGTTGCGAAAACTATTCCGCATTGTTTCAAATGTAGACCAAACTCGTAACTCAAATATTCTCCTCCACGATCAGATCGTAGAAACTTTATTTTCTTGTTACGATGATTTTCCACTTCACTCTGAAATTCTTTGAACTTTTCAAATGTTTCAGATTTATGCTTTCATTAAGTAGATATACCCATATCTGCTCAAATCATCTGTGAAGGTGAGAAAATAACGATACCCGCGCAAGCCTCAATATTCATCGGACCACATACATCAGTATGTATGATTTCCAATAAATCTGTTGCTCGCTCCATTGTTCCGGAGAACGCGTTTTAGTCATCTTGCCCATGAGGCATGGTTCGCAAGTACCAAGTGATTCATAATCAAGTGATTCCAAAAGTCCATCATGGAGTTTCTTCATGCGCTTTACACCAATATGACCAAACGGCAGTGCCACAAATAAGTTGCACTATCATTATCAACTCTGCATCTTTTGGCTTCAACATTATGAATATGTGTATCACTACTATCGAGATTCAACACAAATAGACCACTCTTTAAGGGTGCATGACCATAAAAGATATTACTCATATAAATAGAACAACCATTATTCTCAGATTTAAATGAATAACCATCTCGCATCAAACAAGATCCAGATATAATGTTCATGCTTAATGCTGGCACCAAATAACAATTATTCAGGTCTAAAACTAATCCCGAAGGTAGATGTAGAGGTAGCGTGCCGACGGCGATCACATCGACTTTGGAACCATTTCCCATGCGCATCGTCACCTCGTCCTTAGCCAGTCTTCGCTTAATCCGTAGTCCCTGTTTCGAGTTGCAAATATTAGCAACAGAACCAGTATCAAATACCCAGGTGCTACTGCGAGCTCTAGTAAGGTACACATCAATAACATGTATATCACATATACCTTTGTTCACCTTGCCATCCTTCTTATCCGCCAAATACTTGGGGCAGTTCCGCTTCCAGTGACCAGTCCCTTTGCAGTAGAAGCACTCAGTTCAGGCTTAGGTCCAGACTTGGGTTTCTTCTCTTGAGCAGCAACTTGTTTTGCTTCTTTTGAAGTTCCCCTTCTTCTCCTTTACCCTTTTTCTTGAAACTGGTGGTCTTGTTGACCATCAACACTTGATGCTCCTTCTTGATTTCTACCTCGCAGCTTTAGCATTGCGAAGAGCTCAGGAATCGTCTTATCCATCCCTTGCATATTATAGTTCATCACGAAGCTCTTGTAGCTTGGTGGCAGTGATTGAAGAACTCTGTCAATGACACTATCAAGGAAGATTAACTCCCAGTTGAAGGCAAGTGGTTATGGTACCCAGACATTCTGAGTATATGTTCACTGACAGAACTATTCTCCTCCATCTTGCAGCTGTAGAACTTATTGGAGACTTCATATCTCTCAATCCGGGCATTTGCTTGAAATATTAACTTCAACTCCTGGAACATCTCATATGCTCCATGACGTTCAAAACGTCGTTGAAGTCCCGGTTCTAAGCCGTAAAGCATGGCACACTGAACTATCGAGTAGTCACCAGCTTTACTCTGCCAACGTTCTTAACGTCATCAGCAGCGTCTGCAGCAGGCCTGGCACCTAGCGGTGCTTCCAGGACGTAATTCTTCTGTGCAGCAATGAGGATAATCCTCAAGTTACGGACCCAGTCCGTGTAATTGCTAATTGCTACCATCATCTTTCAACTTTGCTTTCTCAAGGAACGCATTAAAATTCAACGGAACAACAGCATGGGTCATCTATCTACAATAACATAGACAAGCAAAATACTATCAGGTACTAAGTTCATGATAAATTTAAGTTCAATTAATCATATTACTTAAGAACTCCCACTTAGATAGACATCCCTCTAATCATCTAAGTGATCACGTGATCCATATCAACTAAACCATAACCGATCATCACGTGAGATGGAGTAGTTTTCAATGGTGAACATCTCTATGTTGATCATATCTACTATATGATTCACGCTCGACCTTTCGGTCTCAGTGTTCCGAGGCCATATCTGCATATGCTAGGCTCGTCAAGTTTAACACTGAGTATTCTGCGTGTGCAAAACTGTCTTACACCCGTTGTAGATGAACGTTGAGCTTATCACACCCGATCATCACGTGGTGTCTCGGCACGACGAACTTTGGCAACGGTGCATACTCAGGGAGAACACTTTTACCTTGAAATTTAGTGAGAGATCATCTTATAATGCTACCGTCAAACAAAGAAAATAAGATGCATAAAGGATAAACATCACATGCAATCAATATAAGTGATATGATATGGCCATCATCATCTTGTGCCTTTGATCTCCATCTCCAAAGCACCGTCATGATCACCATCGTCACCGGCGCGAACACCTTGATCTCCATCGTAGCATCGTTGTCGTCTCGCCATCTATTGCTTCTACGACTATCGCTACCGCTTAGTGATAAAGTAAAGCAATTACAGGCGATTGCATTGCATACAATAAAGCGACAACCATATGGCTCCTGCCAGTTGCCGATAACTCCGTTACAAAACATGATCATCTCATACAATAAATATAGCATCATGTCTTGACCATATCACATCACAACATGCCCTGCAAAAACAAGTTAGACGTCCTCTACTTTGTTGTTGCAAGTTTTACGTGGCTGCTACGGGCTGAGCAAGAACCGTTCTTACCTACGCATCAAAACCACAACGATAGTTCGTCAAGTTAGTGTTGTTTTAACCTTCTCAAGGACCGGGCATAGCCACACTCAGGTTCAACTAAAGTTGGAGAAACTGACACCCGCCAGCCACCTGTGTGCAAAGCACGTCGGTAGAACCAGTCTCGCGTAAGCGTACGCGTAATGTCGGTCCGGGCCGCTTCATCCAACAATACCGCCGAACCAAAGTATGACATGCTGGTAAGCAGTATGACTTGTATCGCCCACAACTCACTTGTGTTCTACTCATGCATATAACATCTACGCATAAAACCTGGCTCGGATGCCACTGTTGGGGAACGTAGTAATTTCAAAAATTTCCTACGCACACGCAAGATCATGGTGATGCATAGCAATGAGAGGGGAGAGTGTCGTCCACATACCCTCGTAGACCATTAAGCGGAAGCGTTATGACAACGCGGTTGATGTAGTCGTACGTCTTCACGATCGACCGATCCTCAGTACCGAACATACGGCACCTCCGTTCAGCAACACGTTCAGCTCGGTGACGTCCGCGAACTCATGATCTAGTAGAGCTCGAGGGAGAGTTTCGTCAGCCACGGGACGTGGTGATGTTGATGAAGCTACCGTCGCAGGGCTTCGCCTAAGCACCGCTGCATTATGACCGAGGTGGATTATGGTGGAGGGGGCACCGCACACGGCTGGGAGAGATCAATGATCAACTTGTGTGTTCTAGGGTGCCCCTGCCCCCGTATATAAAGGAGCAAGGGGGAGGACCGGCCGGCCCTGTAGGGCGCGCCAGGAGGAGGAGTCCTCCTCCTAGTAGGAGTAGGACTCCCCTCTTTCCTACTCCTACTAGGAGGGGGAAAGGAAGGGGGAGAAGAAGGAGAAGGAAAGGGGGGCGCCGCCCCCCTTCCTAGTCCAATTCGGACCAGAGGGGGAGGGGGCGCGGCCTGCCCTGGCGCAGCCCCTCTCTCTCTCCACTAGGGCCCAACAAGGCCCATTAACCCCCGGGGGGTTCCGGTAACCCCTCCGGCACTCCGGTAAAATCCCGATTTCACCCGGAACTCTTCCGATGTCCAAATGTAGGCTTCCAATATATCAATTTATGTCTCGACCATTTCGAGACTCCTCGTCATGTCTGTGATCATATCCGGGACTCCGAACTACCTTCGGTACATCAAAACATATAAACTCATAATACCGATCGTCACAGAACTTTAAGCGTGCGGACCCTACGGGTTCGAGAACTATGTAGACATGACCGAGACACGTCTCCGGTCAATAACCAATAGCGGAACCTGGATGCTCATATTGGTCCTACATATTCTACGAAGATCTTTATCGGTCAAACCGCATAACAACATACGTTGTTCCCTTTGTCATCGGTATGTTACTTGCCCGAGATTCGATCGTCGGTATCTCAATACCTAGTTCAATCTCGTTACCGGCAAGTCTCTTTACTCGTTCTGTAATGCATCATCCCGCAACTAACTCATTAGTTCATTGCTTGCAAGGCTTATAGTGATGTGCATTACCGAGAGGGCCCAAAGATACCTCTCCGACAATCGGAGTGACAAATCCTAATTCTTGATCTATGCCAACTCAACAAGTACCATCGGAGACACCTGTAGAGCACCTTTATAATCACCCAGTTACGTTGTGACGTTTGGTAGCACACAAAGTGTTCCTCCGGTAATCGGGAGTTGCATAATCTCATAGTCATAGGAACATGTATAAGTCATGAAGAAAGCAATAGCAGTAAACTAAAACGATCAAGTGCTAAGCTAACAAAATGGGTCAAGTCAATCACATCATTCTACTAATGATGTGATCCCGTTAATCAAATGACAACTCATGTCTATGGCTAGGAAACTCAACCATCTTTGATCAACGAGCTAGTCAAGTAGAGGCATACTAGTGACACTATGTTTGTCTATGTATTCACACATGTATTATGTTTCCGGTTAATACAATTCTAGCATGAATAATAAACATTTATCATGATATGAGGAAATAAATAATAACTTTATTATTGCCTCTAGGGCATATTTCCTTCAGCAATAGTCATAGAAGCAATAGTTGGCGAGACGACAATGATGCTTGATAGAGATCAAGGTGTCAAGCCGGTGACGATGGTGATCATGACGGTGCTTTGGAGATGGAGATTAAAGGCACAAGATGATGATGGCCATATCATATCACTTATATTGATTGCATGTGATGTTTATCCTTTATGCATCTTATTTTGCTTAGTTCGGCGGTAGCATTATAAGATGATCTCTCACTAAATTTCAAGGTACAAGTGTTCTCCCTGAGTATGCACCGTTGCTACAGTTCATCGTGCCGAGACACCACGTGATGATCGGGTGTGATAAGCTCTACGTTCACATACAACGGGTGCAAGCCAGTTTTGCACACGCGGAATACTCGGGTTAAACTTAACGAGCCTAGCATATGCAGATATGGCATCGGAACACTGAGACCGAAAGGTCAAGCGTGAATCATATAGTAGATATGATCAACATAGTGATGTTCACCATTGAAAACTACTCCATCTCACGTGATGATCAGACATGGTTTAGTTGATATGGATCACGTGATCACTTAGATGATTAGAGGATGTCTATCTAAGTGGGAGTTCTTAAGTAATTTGATTAATTGAACTTTAATTTATCATGAACTTAGTACCTGATAGTATTTTGCATGTCTATGTTATTGTAGATAGATGGCCTGTGCTGTTGTTCCGTTGAATTTTAATGCGTTCCTAGAGAAAGCTAAGTTGAAAGATGATGGTAGAAACTACACAGACTGGGTCCGTAACTTGAGGATTATCCTCATTTGCATAGAAGAATTACGTCCTGGAAGCACCGCTAGGTGACAAACCCGCTGCAGGAGCAACGCCAGATGTTGTGAACACCTGGCAGAGCAAAGCTGATGACTACTCGATAGTTCAGTGTGCCATGCTTTACGGCTTAGAACCGGGACTTCAACGATGTTTTGAACGTCATGGAGCATATGAGATGTTCCAGGAGTTGAAGTTAATATTTCAAGCAAATGCCCGGATTGAGAGATATGAAGTCTCCAATAAGTTCTACAGCTGCAAAATGGAGGAGAATAGTTCTGTTAGTGAACATATACTCAGAATGTCTGGGTACCACAACCACTTGACTCAGCTTGGGAGTTAATCTTCCTGATGATAGTGTCATTGATAGAGTTCTTCAATCACTGCCACCAAGCTACAAGAGCTTCGTGATGAACTATAATATGCAAGGGATGGATAAGACGATTCCAAGCTCTTCGCAATGCTAAAGGCTGCGGAGGTAGAAATCAAGAAGGAGCATCAAGTGTTGATGGTCAACAAGACCACCAGTTTCAAGAAAAGGGTAAAGGGAAGAAGGGGAACTTCAAGAAGAACGGCAAGCAAGTTGCTGCTCAAGTGAAGAAGCCCAAGTCTGGACCTAAGCCTGAGACTGAGTGCTTCTACTGCAAAGGGACTGGTCACTGGAAGCGGAACTGCCCCAAGTATTTGGCGGAGAAGAAGGATGGCAAAGTGAAAGGTATATTTGATATACATGTTATTGATGTGTACCTTACTAATGCTCGTAGTGCCTGGGTATTTGATACTGGTTCAGTTACTAACATTTGCAACTCGAAACAGGGGCTACGGATTAAGTGAAGATTGGCTAAGGATGAGGTGACGATGCACGTGGGAAATGGTTCCAAAGTCGATGTGATCGCGTCGGCATGCTACCTCTACATCTACCTTCGGGATTAGTATTAGACCTAAATAATTGTTATTTGGTGCCAGCGTTGAGCATGAACATTATATCTGGATCTTGTTTGATGCGAGACGGTTATTCATTTAAATCAGAGAATAATGGTTGTTCTATTTATATGAATAATATCTTTTATGGTCATGCACCCTTGATGAGTGGTCTGTTTTTACTAAATCTTGATAGTAGTGATACACATGTTCATAGTATTGAAGCCAAAAGATATAAGTTTAATAATGATAGTGCAACTTATTTGTGGCACTTCGTTTAGGTCATATTGGTGTAAAGCGCATGAAGAAACTCCATGCTGATGGACTTTTGGAATCACTTGATTATGAATCACTTGATGCTTGCGAACCATGCCTCATGGGCAAAGATGACTAAGACTCCGTTCTCTGGAACAATGGAGCGAGCAACAGACTTGTTGGAAATAATACATACTGATGTATGCGGTCCAATGAGTGTTGATGCTCGCGGCGGGTATCGTTATTTTCTTACCTTCACAGATGATTTGAGCAGATATGGGTATATCTACTTGATGAAACATAAGTCTGAAACATTTGAAAAGTTCAAAGAATTTCAGAGTGAAGTGGAAAATCATCATAACAAGAAAATTAAGTTTCTACGATCTGATCGTGGAGGTGAATATTTGAGTTATGAGTTTGGTCTTCATTTGAAACAATGCGGAATAGTTTCGCAACTCACGCCACCTGGAACACCACAGCGTAATGGTGTGTCGAATGTGTAACCACTTTATTAGATATGGTGCGATCTATGATGTCTCTCACTGATTTACCGCTATCATTTTGGGTTATGCTTTAGAGACAACTGCATTCACGTTAAATAGGGCACCATCAAATCCGTTGAGACGACACCTTATGAACTGTGGTTTGGCAAGAAACCCAAGTTGTCATTTCTTAAAGTTTGGGGCTGCGATGCTTATGTGAAAAAGCTTCAACCTAAATAAGCTCGAACCCAAATCGGAGAAATGTGTCTTCATAGGATACCCAAAGGAGACTGTTGGGTACACCTTCTATCACAGATCCGAAGGCAAGATATTCGTTGCTAAGAATGGATCCTTTCTAGAGAAGGAGTTTCTCTCGAAAGAAGTGAGTGGGAGGAAAGTAGAACTTGGAGGTAATTGTACCTTCCCTTATTGGAAAGTAGTTCATCACTGAAATCAGTTCCAGTGATTCCTACACCAGTAAGTGAGGAAGCTAATGATGATGATCATGAAACTTCTGATCAAGTTACTACCGAACCTCGTAGGTCAACCAGAGTAAGATCGCACCAGAGTGGTACGGTAATCCTATTCTGGAGTCATGTTACTTGACCATGACGAACCTACGAACTATGAGGAAGCGATGATGAGCCCAGATTCCGCAAAATGGCTTGAGGCCATGAAATCTGAGATGGGATCCATGTATGAGAACAAAGTGTGGACTTTGGTTGACTTGCCCGATGATCGACAGGTAATAGAGAATAAATGGATCTTCAAGAAGAAGACTGACGCTGACGGTAATGTTACTATCTACAAAGCTCGACTTGTTGCAAAAGGTTTTCGACAAGTTCAAGGAGTTGACTACAATGAGACCTTCTCACCCGTAGCATGCTTAAGTCCGTCCGAATCATGTTAGCAATTGCCGCATTTTATGATTATGAAATTTGGCAAATGGATGTCAAAACTGCATTCCTTAATGGATATCTTAAAGAAGAGTTGTATATGATGCAACCAGAAGGTTTTGTCGATCCAAAAGGTGCTAACAAAGTGTGCAAGCTCCAGCGATCCATTTATGGACTGGTGCAAGCCTCTCGGAGTTGGAATATACGCTTTGATAGTGTGATCAAAGCATATGGTTTTATACAGACTTTTGGAGAAGCCTGTATTTACAAGAAAGTGAGTGGGAGCTCTATAGCATTTCTGATATTATATGTAGATGACATATTGTTGATCGGAAATGATACTGAATTTCTGAATAGCATAAAAGGATACTTGAATAAGATTTTTTTCAATGAAAGACCTCTGTGAAGCTACTTATATATTGGGCATCAAGATCTATAGAGATAGATCAAGACGCTTAACTGGACTTTCACAAAGCACATACCTTGATAAAGTTTTGAATAAGTTCAAAATGCATCAAGCAAAGAAAGGGTTCTTGCCTGTTTTACAAGGTGTGAAGTTGAGTCAGACTCAATGCCCGACCACTGTAGTAGATAGAGAGAAAATAAAAGTCATTCCCTATGCTTCAGCCATTGGTTCTATCATGTATGCAATGCTGTGTACCAGACCTGATGTGTGCCTTGTTATTAGTTTAGCATGGAGGTACCAAAGTAATCCAGGAGTGGATCACTGGACAGCGGTCAAGAACATCCTGAAATACCTGAAAAGGACTAAGGATATGTTTCTCGTTTATGGAGGTGACAAAGAGCTCATCGTAAACGGTTACGTCGATGCAAGCTTTGACACTGATCCAGATGACTCTAAGTCACAAACCGGATAGCATATTTTTATTATAAATGGTGGAGCTGTCAGTTGGTGCAGTTCCAAGCAGAGCGTCGTGGCGGGATCTACATGTGAAGCGGAGTACATAGCTGCTTAGCAGCAAATGAAGGAGTCTGGATGAAGGAGTTCATATCCGATCTAGGTGTCATACCTAGTGCATCGGGTCCAATGAAAATCTTTTGTGACAATACTGGTGCAATTGCCTTGGCAAAGGAATCCAGATTTCACAAGAGAACCAAGCACATCAAGAGACGCTTCAATTCCATCCATGATCAAGTCAAGGAGGGAGACATAGAGATTTGCAAGATACATACGGATCTGAATGTTGCAGACCCGTTGACTAAGCCTCTCTCACGAGCAAAACATGATCAGCACCAAGACTCCATGGGTGTTAGAATCATCCAATGTAATCTAGATTATTGACTCTAGTGCAAGTGGGAGACTGAAGGAAATATGCCCTTGAATACGTCTCCAACGTATCTATAATTTTTTTGATTGTTCCATGCTATTATAATTATCTATTTTGGATGTTTAATGGGCTTTATTATACACTTTTATATTATTTTTGGGACTAACCTACTAACCCAAGGCCCAGTGCAAATTGCTGTTTTTTTTGCCTATTTCAGTGTTTCGCAGAAAAGGAATATCAAACGGAATGAAACCTTCGGGAGAGTTATTTTTGGAACAAACGTGATCCAGGGGACTTGGAGTAGACGTCAAGAAAGAAGCGAGGAGGCCACGAGGCAGGGAGGTGCGCCTGCCCCCTGGGCGCACCCCCACCCTCGTGGGCCCCTGCAGCTCCACCGACCACTTCTTCCTCCTTATATTCCATATACCCCAAAAACATCCAGGAGCACCACGAAACCCTATTTCCACTGCCGCAACCTTCTGTACCCAAGAGATCCCATCTTGGGGCCTTTTCCGGAGCTCCGCCAGAGGGGGAATCAATCACGGAGGGCTTCTACATCAACACCATAGCCTCTCCGATGATGTGTGAGTAGTTTACCTGAGACCTTCGGGTCCATAGTTATTAGCTAGATGGCTTCTTCTCTCTCTCTTTGGATCTCAATACAAAGTTCTCCTCGATCTTCTGGAGATCTATTCGATGTAATTCTTTTTGTGTTTGTCGAGATCCGATGAATTGTGGGTTTATGATCAAGATTATCTATGAACAATATTTGATTCTTCTCTGAAATCTTTTATGTATGATTTGTTATTTGCAAGTCTCTTCGAATTATCAGTTTGGTTTGGCCTACTAGATTGATCTTTCTTGCAATGGGAGAAGTGCTTAGCTTTGGGTTCAATCTTGCGGTGTCCTTTCCCAGTGACAGCAGGGGCAGCAAGGCACGTATTGTATTGTTGCCATCGAGGATAAAAAGATGGGGTTTATATCATATTGCTTGAGTTTATCCCTCTACATCATGTCATATTGCCTAATGCATTACTCTGTTCTTATGAACTTAATACTCTAGATGCATGCTGGATAGCGGTCGATGTGTGGAGTAATAGTAGTAGATGCAGAATCGTTTCGGTCTACTTGTCGCGGACGTGATGCCTATATACATGATCATGCCTAGATATTCTCATAATTATGCACTTTTCTATCAATTGCTCGACAGTAATTTGTTACCCACCGTAATACTTATGCTATCTTGAGAGAAGCCACTAGTGAAACCTATGGCCCCCGGGCTATTTTCCATCATATAAGTTTCCAATTTATTTTATATTGCAATCTTTATTTTGCAATCTATATAATACACATACCAAAAATATTTATCTTATTATCTCTATCAGATCTCACTCTCATAAGTGACTATGAAGTGATTGACAACCCCTTTATCGCGTTGGTTGCGAGGTTCTTATTTGTTTGTGTAGGTGCGAGGTGACTTGCGTGTAGTCTCCTACTGGATTGATACCTTGGTTCTCAAAAACTAAGGGAAATACTTATGCTACTTTGCTACATCACCCTTTCCTCTTCAAGGGAAAACCAACGCAGTGCTCAAGAGGTAGCACACACTCCCTTTACCTTCGGGATTAGTGTTGAACCTAAAATAAATGTTATTTGGTGTTTGCGTTGAGCATAAATATGATTGGATCATGTTTATTGCAATACGGTTATTCATTTAAGTCAAAGAATAATTGTTGTTCTATTTACATGAATAAAACCTTCTATGGTCATACACTCAATATAAATGGTTTATTGAATCTCGATCGTAGTGATACACATATTCATAATATTGAAGCCAAAAGATGCAAAGTTAATAATGATAGTGCAACTTATATGTGGCACTGCCGTTTAGGTCATATTGGTGTAAAGCACATGAAGAAACTCCACACTGATGGGCTTTTGGAATCACTTGATTATGAATCATTTGATGCTTGCGAACCATGCCTCATGGGCAAGATGACTAAGACTCCGTTCTCCGGAACAATGGAGCAAGCAACTGACTTACTGGAAATAATACATACTGATGTATGTGATCCGATGAGTGTTGAGGCTCGCGGCGATTATCGTTATTTTCCGACCTTCACAGATGATTTGAGCAGATATGGGTATATCTACTTGATGAAACATAAGATTTCAGAGTGAAGTGGAAAATCATCATAACAAGAAAATAGAGTTTCTACGATCTGATTGCGGATATGAATATTTGGGTTACGAGTTTGGTCTTCATTTGAAACGTTGCAGAATAGTTTCGCAACTCACGCCACCTGGAACACCACAGCGTAGTGGTGTGTCCGAACATCATAACCGTACTTTATTAGATATGGTACAATCTCTGATGTCTCTTACCGATTTATCGCTATCATTTTGGGGTTATGCATTAGAGACAGCTGCATTCTCGTTAAATAGGGCACCATTTAAATCCGTTGAGATGACACCATATGAACTGTGGTTTAGCAAGAAACCTAAGCTGTCATTTCTTAAAGATTGGGGCTATGATGCTTATGTGAAGAAGTTTCAACCTGATAAAGCTCGAACCCAAATCGGAGAAATGCGTCTTCATAGGTGATAATCCCCAAGTGTAAGGAATCATCGTAGCAATTTCCAAAGGTGGAAGTGATAAGTATGGAGTGTCGAACCAACAAGGAGCTAAAGGTAAGATCAATATTCTCTCAAGCCCTATATGCCACTGATATGACTCTACGTGCACCGAATTGCTTCCAACTAGCAACGAGAAATAAAACTATGTTGTGGGTATGAAGACAATAACTTTGTATGATATCGGAGAGCTAAAATATAGAAGTAGGTGATGTTATCATGAAGTTAGAATATATTACTAAATATTAAAATAGCGAGTGTGGAATAATGGTGGATCGGTGTGCGGAATTGTCCTAGGCAATCGTTAACAAGACCGGTAATCACTATTGCAGTTTCATATGAGGGAGAGGCATAAGCTAACATACTTTCTCTACTTGGATCATATGCACTTATGATTGGAACTCTAGCAAGCATCCGCAACTACTAAAGATCATTAAGGTAAAACCCAACCATAGCATTAAAGCATCAAGTCCTCTTTATCCCATACGCAACAACCCCCTTACTCGGGTTTGTGTTTCAGTCACTCACGCAACCCACTATAAGCGAATCATAAACGTATTACAACATCCTACAGCGGGAATCCCTCACGCTTGCGCGACACGGAGGGCACCATAGGACAAGCACCA
This sequence comes from Triticum urartu, assembly GCF_003073215.2. Classification (NCBI taxonomy): domain Eukaryota; kingdom Viridiplantae; phylum Streptophyta; class Magnoliopsida; order Poales; family Poaceae; genus Triticum; species Triticum urartu. The sequence goes on from NC_053027.1 coordinate 100,979,248, forward strand.
AAGTAAAACATACAACTCATACCAATCTAGATCATAAATCAACCCAAAGACAAAGGATAACTACTCAAAACATCATAGGATGGCAACACATCATTGGATCATAATATGTGGCATAAAGCACCATGTTCAAGTAGGGATTACAGCGGGGTGCGGGAGAGTGGACGCGTAAGATGAGGATGGTGATGATGGTGATGTTGATGAAGACGATCACCGCGTGGATGATTCCCCTCCCGATGGCACTCCGGTGCCACCGAGAGAGAGGAGGAGAGGTTCTCCCCCTTGTGCTTCCTCCTCCATGGCCTCCCCTCTGGTCCTGGCCTTCATGGTGATGATGGCCCCTCCGGGATCCTCCTCCATGCCCTCCGGTGATGATGGCCCCCTCGGCAGGAGGGCCTAGATTGGTTTTCGGTGGCTACGGAGGCTTCTGGCGGCGGAACTCCCGATCTAGGTTAATTTTCCGAGGTTTCTGTATTTATAGGAATTTTTGGCATCGGTCTCACGTCAAGGAGGTGCCCGAGGCGTCCACGAGGCACCCACGGGGGTGGGGGGGCGCCCCCACCCTCGTGGACGCCCGGGACTCTCCTGGCCCAACTCTTTTACTCCGGGTCTTCTTTTGGTCCATAAAAAATCGTCAAAAATTGGCACGTCAATTGGACTCCGTTTGATATTCCTTTTCTGTAAAACTCAAAAACAAGGAAAAACAGAAACTGGCACTGGGCACTAGGTTAATAGGTTAGTCCCAAAAATCATATAAAATAGCATATAAATGCATATAAAACATCCAAGGTTGATAATATAATAGCATGAATACTTCATAAATTATAGATACGTTGGAGACGTATCAGCATCCCCAAGCTTAATTCCTGCTCGTCCTCGAGTAGGTAAATGATAAAAGAAATAATTTATGAAGTGTGAATGCTAGCAAGTGCATAAGTTTCATCAATGATAGTTCCAATCACTTTTTAGCATCATTATATATCATAACAGTAGCTCATCTTCATAAAACTTTTCATGATCAAGTAACAAGCTATTCACATGTTAAAGTATAGATCATAAACTTTCTTGAAACTAACAAACTATATTCTCAGTCATCAAACAATTGCAATTCATCTTATTTTCAGGAAGGGTCTATGTCAGAGCTTTGATTTAGCATACTCCACATACTCAACTATCATTTAGTCTTTCACAATTGCTAACATCTCACGTGATATTTATGGGTTCAAAGTTTTAATCGGACACAGAGAAAGATAGGGGCTTATAGATTCTCCTCCCAACTTTTACCTCAAGGGTAATGTCAACAATAATAGTTCATGATAACTAACATCCAATTGGATACACACACACACACACACACACATAAACACTATTCTGATCACGGGATCAGAATAATATTCTGATCACAACCTGACCTGCCCCGCTAGTAGTACGTTGAACTTCCCTGTGAACTAGGTTGAACTTCTGCAAATTGCCCAAATGGGGCTTGCGATATACCGTTGGAAAGCTATGGACACCAATATCATGACCCAACTTAAATTTTTGGCAAAATATAAGTGGTTTAAGAGCAGTTTTGAAAACCGTTTTTTCTTCGCACAAAAAACGTGAATCGTATTTTCGATCGCATTTCTAAACCGTTTATCGGAATGAGGCATATAATATGGCATTGGAAAGCTGCTGCAAAACCGCTCCTTCCACATGTTGAAAGTTTTCTCTAATTCCCTATGGTTAAAGAGTAATTTGAAAAAACGTAAAATTTCGTAAACCGAACAGCTGAGTTCGTTTTTTCGATGTCATTTCTAAACGGCTAATCCAATGGAGGCATATGATATGGCGTTGGAAAGCTTATGAAAATGCGCTACTTTTTCATCTTGAAAGTTTTTTTTCTAATTTTGAATGGTTTAAGAGTAATTTAGAAAATGGTCCAAGTCGAGTTCGTATTTTCGAGCTAATTTTTTAATGCAGCAAATGATATGGCGTTGGAAAGCTTGAACAAATGCGAAACTTTTTATATATTGTTTCTCCCTAATTCATTACGGTTTTGAAAATGTCGTATTTTCGCCGTAATTTCTACAAACTTTATCGGAATGGGGCAAATAATATACCGCTGAAAAGCTACGGAAAATGCGAAACTTTTTCATGTTGATGGTTTTCTATGATTCCTAGCCGTTTTCAAGTAATTTCGAAAAGGCGAGATCATTCGTTCTGCCTTTATCGCGAAACAGATTCTTCGAAAATGCACCGCGTGAAGAACCTGAACTTCTCGGCGATGTACCTGAACTTCACTCTGTTTTTCACGTGATTTTTTTGCTCGTAGCTCTCCATCCACTGCTCGTAGTTCTCCGAATTGAGCAAATGACATACCGTTGGAAAGCTGCTGTAAACATGCAACTTTTCCGTGTTGATCGTTTTTTCATACTCGTGACGATTTTAAAAGTTTTTCATCTAAAATTCATCCACTGTAGTAATTGAACTTCCTGCTGTTTTCAGTTGAACTTCTGTGATGTATTTTCGTTTGTAATTTTCTCATACATCATCAGTGTTACACAAATGATACTTCTTTTGTACAAACCCCTCTCACAATAATTTTTTTTAACTTTCTCTGACCAAGGAGTTGCACTTATAACAAAAAAACTTTTAGTCTTTGCTTTTTCATTCTTTTTTAATACAAAATGCACACCGTGTAGTACGTGAACTTCTGGCAGTTATCAATCGAACTTCTCTCGGTTATAAATATTTTTTATAAATATTTATCTGAATTTCTTATAAATATTTATCTGAATATCTCTCGGTTACGTGAGATTTTGAAGCACTCTATTTTTAAAAATTGAACTTCTTGTTTTTTTATTTTTGAACTTCTTGTTTCCAATCTTTAATAACGAGGAAAATCTGAGTTTTCTATAATCATAGAACTTCTCCATCTTTTTAATATGGACTTCCTTGTTTTTTTCTTAATCTTTTTGATGAATTTTTGAAGCGCTCTATTTTTAAAAATTGAACTTCTTGTTATTTTAATTTTGAACTTCTTTGTTTTCATTCTTTTAATAATGAGGAAATCTTGAGTTTTCTATAATCATAGAACTTCTCCATCTTTTTAATATGGACTTCCTGGTTTTATTTCTTAATTTTTATATGAAATTTTGAAGCGCTCTATTTTTTAATAGTTGAACTTCTTGTTTTTAATTTTTGAACTTCTTGTTTCCTTTTTTGATAACGATGAAATTCTGAGTTTTCTACAATCATCGAACTTTTCTATCTTTTTAATTTGGTCTTCCTGGTTTCATTTCTTAATATGTTTATGAAATTTTGAAGCGCTTAAAAGTTGAACTTCTTGTTTTTTAATTTTTGAACTTCTTGTTTCCATTCTTTAATAACAAGGAAATTCTGAGTTTTGTATAATCATCGAACTTCTCCATCTTTTTAATTTGGACTTCCTGGTTTTATTTTCTTTTAGTAATGAAAAAATCCTACTTTCGGATAGACATCGAGCTGCTCTGTTTTTAAATTTGAACTTCTAGGTTTATTTTAACAGGGAAAATATTTTTTATAAAAATTGTTTGAGATGCTTTTTAATGACCTTCTTTGGGTTTCTAACAAGCATTCAACTTCTTCGTCTTTTTTTTAAACTTCGTCATTATTTTTGTGGAGCCCATCTTTTTTCTTCACTCCTTGTGCACATTTTCAAAATATAACTTTTCAAACCTCCCAAAAATTGTTTTGTGTAATTCTTTTGATGAATGAATTTTTTTTCTCATTGGATTTTTTATCATAAGATGAATTCTTCCCAAAATCCAATGATTGAACTCTCGCAGACAATAATCCTTGAACTTCCAGATTACTTTCAAACATACATACTTCTTTTAGTTGTATGTAAACTCGGTGGTTTACACGAACTTCCTTCCATCAAATCATGTGAAGAACATGCATGAACAGAAAAAAAGGGGAAGGAGTTACAAGGTCCATAACACACTTTCTTTTTGGTTCATATTTTGTGAAGTCTCCGCACAATAAACGTAACAAGTTCCAAATCGAAGCTATGAAATGAAATAAACGAATACGAGTAATAGGGTGCAGGACATGGTGCACATAAATTTCAGTAGAAGCCAAGCCATAGCATATGGTTCCTACGAATTTCTCGAGAAGCAGAATGGCGACTAGCAGCTCGAGTCTTGTGTGCTCTGTTTGTGGTGAGAAGGTCTCGCAGCTGGGGATAGCGACTAGCAGAATAAGTGGCGCACGCATCTTGTTCGACCTGCCATGAGATCTCTGTTCGACCTGCCGATGAGTACAATCCGAATGAATAAAGAATATCAAGAGAAGCAGAGAAAGCGAACGAGTTTCTCTCCTCACCTAAAGGGAAAACTCCTCTTCAGAATGCATTTTTTCAGAAGCCAAATATACAGATACAATTATTTTGCAGGGAATTTTCATGCAAATTCAAAGAAGATCAGATCTTCATGGAGAAATAGTTCATTGTAGACGGGGAGGGGCAAAACCTGATGTTTAAAGACGAGCCACGTGGTTCGGGTGGAGTGCCACGGCCGTCCTTTGACATGGGCTGGACTGGTGAAGCGCTAGGAGGGTAAGGTGTCGCCGGTGGAGCACTAGGAGAAGGTTGTCCCCTGGGCGGCGGTGGGTGTGGTGCTCGGGGTCGGCACCACCGCCGAATCCTGGCGTTGGGCAGCGTGGGGCCACCGCGGGCCGGATCCAGGTGAGGTGGTTTCACCGGGGCCGGATCCACGTGAGGGGTGGTCGGTACGGGGGCAAGCATCGCCGACGGGTGGATCAGGATGTGGTGGCTGCTTCGGCCGGAGTGTAACGCCCTCGATGCGGCTATATCTCCCACGTGTCGAAGCACGACTTAGAGGCATAACCGCATTGAAAGCAATGTCGCAAGTGAGGTAATCTTCACACAACCCATGTAATACATAAGGGAAAAAGATACATAGCTGGCTTACATCGCCACTTCACACAATTACATGAATAAAGCATTACATCATCCAGTACAACAAGGTCCGACTACGGAACCAAAAAAAAAGAAGACTACCCCAAATGCTACACCGATCGACCCAACTGGGCTCCACTACTGATCAACTAGAACGAAACAATCACAAAGGACAAGATCTTCATCGAGCCTCCTTGAGCTTGGTTGCGTCACCTGCTCGTACATCGGCACCTGCAAGCTGGTTTTGGAAGTATCTGTGAGTCACGGGGACTCAGCAATCTCACACCCTCGCGATCAAGACTATTTAAGCTTATGGGTAAGGTAAAAGGTATGAGGTGGAGCTGCAGCAAGCGACTAGCATATATGGTGGCTAACATACGCAAAAGAGAGCGAGAAGAGAAGGCAAAGCACGATCGTGAAACTATGATCAAGAAGTGATCCTAGAACAACCTACGTCAAGCATAACTCCAACACCGTGTTCACTTCCCGGACTCCGCCGGAAAGAGACCATCACGGTTACACACGCGGTTGATGTATTTTAATTAAGGTCAACTTCAGGTTTTCTACAACCACGGACATTAACAAATTCCCATCTGCCCATAACCGCGGGCACGGCTTTCGAAAGTTCAAATCCCTGCAGGGGTGTCCCAACTTAGCCCATCACAAGCTCTCACGGTCAACGAAGGATATTCCTTCTAGCGGGAAGACCCGATCAGACTCGGAATCCCGGTTACAAGACATTTCGACAATAACAGCATGCCGACAAATCCTGATAGGAGCTGCACATATCTCGTTCTCAGGGCACACCGGATTGTCCAAACTTCCAGTAGGCCAGCCCAGAGTTGCCCCTGGTGGCCACCGGCGGCTGACAAGGTGGACCAACACTCAGAGGAGCACTGGCCCGGGGGTTAAAATAATGATGACCCTCGAGAGCGCGACTCCCAAGGGAAAAGAAAAGGCTAGGTGGCGAATGGTAAAACCAAGGTTGGGCCTTGCTGGAGGAGTTTTATTCAAAGCGAACTGTCAAGGGGTTCCCATTATAACCCAACCGCGTAAGGAACGCAAAATCCGGGAACATAACACCGATATGACGGAAACTAGGGCGGCAAGAGTGGAACAAAACACCAGGCATAAGGCCGAGCCTTCCACCCTTTACCAAGTATATAGATGCATTAATTAAATAAGAGATATTGTGATATCCCAACAAGTAAACATGTTCCAACAAGGAACAACATCTCCATGTTCCAACAAGGAACAAACTTCAATCTTCACCTGCAACTAACAACGCTATAAGAGGGGCTGAGCAAAGCGGTAACATAGCCAAACAACGGTTTGCTAGGACAAGGTGGGTTAGAGGCTTGGTTCAACAATATGGGAGGCATGATAAGCAAGTGGTAGGTATCGTAGCATAAGTCCTAGCAAAAGAGCGAGCAACTAGCAAGCAAAGATAGAAGTGATTTCGAGGGTATGGTCATCTTGCCTGAAATCCCGCAAGGAAGAAGAACGAGTCCATGAAGAAAACAAACAGACATAGTCGAACGGGTCCTCACAATCACGACGTTACCGGAACAAACCCGAAGAAGCAACACCGGAAAGAAGCACACAACATAGTAAACAAACCACACATGAACATGGTATGATATGCGGGATGTGGTATGCGATGCATATGCATGATTTGTAAAGGAATGATTGAACCTGGCCTCAACTTGGAAATCCAAGAGTGCCACTGGAAAGGTGAGGTGATTTCGGTTGAAATCGATATAAAGATCACCGGAATCGGATGCACGGTTTGGAAATGGCAAGCAAAACAAATATGGCACCGGTCTGCGATAAACAGCAAGTGGCCAACTAAATGCAACAAGATAATTATGCTACAGCACTCAAACATGGCAACAAAATACATGGCAGGGATCCACTCAAGATGCTTGACAAAAGATGAACACTGAGCTATGGCTAATTCACTCATTAACAGGTTCAAACAAGCATGGGAAAAGTGCAAATGATAACAGGTTACACACTTAGTGAAATTAACACAAGTCTGGAATTTATCATCAGGAAGCACACTTTAGAGCATTAAAACTACAAGCTTTAGGAACTTATCATGGCAAAGCAAGGCATTTCATGAAGCTACTCAAAGCACATAACAAAAGTCCCTTAGTGACCTTGAGCCAAAAGGGATCAGAAAATACAATTGCAAGCATGTGAACATAGCAAAAACATAAACAAATCTCAGACTTAGTGAAAAACTGGAGCATGCAAATTAGTTAACGAGTAGGCATGTTTACGAGCTCGATGCACTCACTACAAAGCATGGCATGACAAACTAAGCATACAACCATCAAGAATACATGGCATAGAAGCTAGACATGGCAATAACAACAACATAGCATGCACGGATCAATAGCAACATCCTCGGCAAAATCCTAACAAGTCAACAATCTGCCAGGATTCACGATATAGCAAAAGTAGAGCTCGATTGACTCAAGCTAGGGTGCTCCATAAATGCAAACAAAGACATGGAATGGATAGAGCACCACAATATTTAGCAAAAACCCTTACTGATCATCATCAAAAGAGGCACGGATCATTAGGAAACAACATGAACATATGGCACAACAACAAAATCAGGACAAGGACTTAGTGAAATTCTAAGTCCCTGAAATCAGCATTACCGATTACGCTACTTTGCAAGCTTGTGCTAGTCACCACAAAATCACAAAAATACATGGCATACACCCCTGTAAAGATGGCATGGCATATAACAAAACACATGTAGAGCTCAGGATCATATCATGCACACATTAATCATGGCAAAAATGACAAAATGCCATTTGCTGAAACAGATCTGACAAATTCATCACATAGCCCTCTTCCAACAGCATTTCGGGATCAAGATTAGCTCAAATGAAAATGATGCAATGAGATGAAATGATGTACTCGTCGAGACGAACATTTTGACATAAAGTGCATGCAAAACGGAGTTACGAGCAGGAAGTTACGCTAGGTCAAACCAGTGCACATAAGATGAAAATTCTGGGACTTAGCGAAAAACTACCAGCGCGAAACTGGATCCAGGTCGGGGGTAGCTCATTCTCGGGGCAACCCATTCCCGACGAAGGGGCGGCTTGGGGCGGCGCGAGTGCGTAGATCGGGGTGGCCATGGTGTTCCTGCGAGGTTCATGGAGAGAGAGCTCGTGAGGGAGAGCGAGAGCAGAGGAGAGAAAGGGAAGGGAGAGGCACGGGGCCGGCCTGCTGGAGGTCTCCGGCGAGATCCCGGCGGAGCTCCGGCGAGCGGCGGCGGAGAAGACGAATGAGGAGGGAGACTAGGGTTTGTACCGCGAATTTCGGGAGGGGAGCACATATTTATAGGTAGAGGGAGCTAGGAGAGTCCAAATGAGGTGCGGTTTTCGGCCACGCGATCGTGATCGAACGCTCTAGATGATTAAGAGGGTTTAGGTGGGTTTTGGGCCACTTTGGAAGGTTGTTCGGCTGCAACACTCACGAGGCCTTTTCGGTCCCTCGGTTAACCGTTGGAGTATCAAACGAAGTCCAAATGACACGAAACTTGATAGGCGGTCTACCGGTAGTAAACCAAGGCCGCATGACAAGTCTCTGTCCAATCCGAAAACGTTTAACACCCGCACACGAAAAGAGGTAGAAAGGGAGATCGGGTGACATAGGAGCGACGGATTGCAAAACGGACAACGGGGAAAATGCTCGGATGCATGAGACGAACATGTATGCAAATGAAATGCACATGATGACATGATATGAGATGCATGACACGCAAGCAATGACAAGGCAACAATAGCAAATAACTGGAGGACACCTGGCACAACGGTCTTGGGGCGTTACAACACTCCACCACTACGAGAGGATCTCGTCCCGAGATCTAGAATGTCACCGGAGGGAAAACGGAAGAGAAAGAGAAGAGGTAAGGCTAAGTTGCTCCTTTGACAAATGAGTGTAACCAAAGAACCTTGAAAAGGTTGAGCAAATTGAAAGAAAGAATGCAACGCAAAAGAGCGAATTTGAAAGCACTCCGTTAGGAAAAGGAACAAGGTAGAAGAAATTCGAACAGCACTCCGGTTGGAAAGATATGCAAGGCTTGATAAAATGAAAGAACTTGAGCAGCGGGCACACACTCTAGTTAAATGGATAAACACGAAAAGAGCACGATCCAAGATGATCTCCGGAACAAAAGAATAGAAGATAGATAATTGAAATAAAAGAATGGAGAAGAAAATGCCATCTTATGCCACAAAAGAGCTTGAGAAGGCATCCTTAGGAGATTGGTCGGGTGGAGTTGTTGGAACACCAGCAAGGAAAAGAATAATCTTGATATGGTCTTATAGAAGGCATCTCAAATTATGAGGTGACAACCTGCCACTCACGGGAAAAAGAATTGGATTGGTATGAACCAGAAGACGAGGAACTTATACCCTCGAGAGGACAAAAGAACTTGGGTCAATTATAAGCACCATAATAGCAACAATCCTTAGGGAAAGCTTTAGGTGAAATATAACCCAAGATAACTCCAACGAAGAGGTTGATGGATTTAAAATACCCCATTCTTAACAACCTGTGAATCATGAAACATGAACTCAAATTATCAAGAATGACATAATACCACCTCCAATGATAAGGTAAGAAGAATTGCACTCCGGATTGCAAGATGAAGAAACACTTGAGCTCCTCTGAAAAGAATCTTGATGAACGCTCCGAGAACGAATTAAATCCTTGGTGAACCGTCATGTAGCGTCTCCATGAAGAACTCCGTTAAACAAAAGAATTTTCAAACAGAAGGAAAGAGTAGTTGAAAACATAAAGTGAAACCTTGTAATGACTAGATGGATCTCCGTGGTGACATAATTGAAAAAGGTTGGAACTCCGGGAAAAATAGAAGATGAAACAATTGAAATCAGGAATTTGATGAGCCTCCGGAATAGGAATTGAGTTTACTCGATGAGATAAGAACAAGAATTACATAATGCTTATCCTTCACCAATTAAATTGATGACAATCAACGGATTTGGCACACTACTTATTCTCATAGAAAGGATGAAGATAGATATGGCGCAAACTTAATAAGGTCTTCGACGAACCACCGGAAGGATTGAAAACAACGAATAAATTGATATGATAACGAATGACGAGAACTCTTGAAAAAACCACCGTAAGAATTAAAAAATGAATGAAGAGAAGATAAAGAAAACACCGGGAAGAATTAGCAAATGAATGAAGATGCTTGAGAGAATCTAGATACATGAGAACGAAGGGATCACGACTGATTAGAGATCACTTGAACGATGCACCGGTAAGATTGGAGAAAAAGAACTGAGAGCTGCTATGAATAATATTTGAAAAGATGGCCTCCGAAAAATCAAACTGAAAAGACTCCTGAATTGCACCAGATGGGTGAAAATAATTCCCATAATCGAAAATAATTATGAGAGGATGGCAACAAGCTAGAATCATGAATCTTTGGAAGAACCGATAAGATTTGGAGGAAAACTCTTCTTTGGTCTTCAAATGTTGAGAATGACGATGCGAAACATCAACATGAGTTGTTGAGATACTCCGGGATGAATATTTGAAGGGTTGAACCCATGATGAAAAGAAATTGAGAGATCTTTGAGAAACACATCTGACTGATGAAAATTCATTCTTACGTCAAACTTCAAAAAAGAAATTTGAGGATAGCTCCGGGAAAATAAGAAGAGTCAGGTAAGATCCTGAGAAAAGACCTGTGGGTTATGGGCCCACTCAAAAGAAACACCGTAGAACGATTTAAAAGATAGATTGCGCTGGTTGAATTAAATGGTTTGAATGAGGTAACATCCTCGAAAGATCTTGAACGAAAGCAGAGTGGAAACACGAATCTTCGAGATATCTTGAGCACTTCGGAACAATAAATAGCGAGAAGTGGAATGATAATGAGGTGCACCGGCATAAGAAAAGCATTTGAAACAAGGAAAAGGATGTGATCACCATCGAAAGATTGCATAGAACACACCGGGGAAGATAAAAGAACAAATAATTATAAACTTGAGGCTCCGTTAGAATCTTCCTGAGAATCACCGGGTAAGAACATGAAGGAAAAGAATGGAGAGACTTCACATGAATAAAAAAATACTTGATTAAGAAATCTAAGTCCTTGAAGAAACAAGGGTGGGAGGGTGGGAAAACAAAGACAACTTGGGATGGATGAGCGAACACCATTGAGAAGAAACTGATGCTTGATCTTGCGGATGTTGAAATGATCAGATCCACTTGAAGAGAGACACACCGGTTGGAAAGAATTGACATGACAATCTCGATTATCATGAAGGATTGGTATTCACATAGAAATATGGGAAACACCACTTAGGAGAAGGTATGGAATCAACTCTTGACTTCGAAGCAACTCGAATACCACAACTCAAAAAAAAACAAAGGATTGGCTTGCAGAATAACCCGGAACAAACATATGATAGAGATTTCGTCCGAAGTTTTCGTGGTGGGGCCTACACGGGCTCGAATACAGCACCATCATGTATAAGGCAGTGCACATGACATACAAAGCGTCCCCAAGTCGGCATAGCCAAGGACTCTTTAAGACACAACGAGACCACTGTAAAACCAACCGTGAATAGGCGGACCACTAGACGTCGAACCCCAATTTCATATCATATATCCGTCGGAAAGAAATCCTAAGAGCTACTTGAGTTCCCACTTATAAACTCCCGATATTTTCCGGTTATGCAATCAGGTGTTGGGGATACAGGGGAAGCATAATATCTCACCCAAAATAACAAATCGTACATCCAGCTGTATCCATCCTTCAACACATAACCAAGAAATCCTCGGAAATCATTTACCTCAACCTTCGAAAAGCATCCTTTATACGAGTTATGGCAATACTCCCGAACTCCCAACCCAGTACTGGGTGGCGTCGAGGTTATCTCACCAACAACTGCATAAAAGAGATTTTCGATGTCGGCGAAACTAATCTCAGGTATTCCAGAACTACAACGATAAAATTGTGATGACAACACCTCAGAGCTCAACTCCCCGGGACACTGCCACAACCCCTAAATGACAGGAGGCACCAAGAACAATGTTCTCGTCACAAAATCATCGGAACGATTCCAAGATACCCGCGTGATCCTAAATTTTTTTAGTGAAATTTGAGAAGAGAAGAGTCAAAACTCTACGTCAGGATGCCTCACCAGAGCGACGAAGGGACTGAGGAGTAAAAAGAATTCCTAACTCTCCGATATATATAATCCTAAATGACTCAAAACATTTCTAGACTCAATAACGCCAACGATTCGATCAAGCAGGGGGCTCCTAAGGTCGGGGAAGGCTCTGATTACCAACTTGTAACGCCCTCGATGCGGCTATATCTCCCACGTGTCGAAGCACGACTTAGAGGCATAACCGCATTGAAAGCAATGTCGCAAGTGAGGTAATCTTCACAC
>NC_053027.1:100992649-101020712 GCF_003073215.2 Triticum urartu
GGGGAACAGAATAACCGCACTGCGCATGTCAAACGAGCGCACTGCCGCGTTAGCGCGAGGCCGAGCAGGGGGGGAGGGGGGTCGGGACCCCCCTCCCCAATCCCGGCGAGGCCGAGCCGGGAACGAGCCGTAGCAGGCGACGACGCGGTGTGCCGCGGCGTCGCATGCAGAGGCGAGCCCGTAACATGACTTGCCCCCATTATCTATCTTAGGGGTGTGGGTGTGTGTGGGGGGAACATAATAACCGCGCTGCCCCTCGGTGCATAGTTGTAGTGACACATCTTCCTTGTATGGACTTGCCCCCATTATCTATCTTTTAGGGGGGGTGTGGGTGCGTGTGGTGGGGGGGAACAGAATAACCGCACTATGACTGTCAAACGAGCGCACTGCCGTGTTAGCGCGAGGCCGAGCCGGGGGGGAGGGGGGTCGGGACCCCCTCCCCCATCCCGGCGAGGCCGAGCCGGGAACGAGCCATAGAAGGCGACGACGCGGCGTGCTGCGGCGTCGCATGCGGAGGCGAGTCCGTAACATGACTTGCCCCCATTATCTATCTTAGGGGTGTGTGGGTGCGTGTGTGTGTGTGGCAGGGGGGAACAGAATAACCGCACTGCCCCTCGGTGCATAGTTGTACTGACACATCTTCCTTGCATGGACTTGCCCCCATTATCTATCTTTAGGGTTGTGTGGGTGCGTGTGGGGGGAAACAGAATAACCGCACTGCCCCTCGGTGCATAGTTGTACTGACACATCTTCCTTGTATGGACTTGCCCCCATTATCTATCTTTTGGGGGTGTCTGGGTGCGTGTGGGGGGAAACAGAATAACCGCACTGCGCATGTCAAACGAGCGCACTACAGCGTTAGCGCGAGGCCGAGCCGGGGGGGAGCGGGGTCGGGACCCCCCTCCCCCATCCGGCGAGGCCGAGCCTGGAACGAGCCGTAGCAGGCGACGACGAGGCGTGCCGCGGCGTCGCATGCGGAGGCGAGTCCGTAACATGACTTGCCCCCATTATCTATCTTAGGGCTGTGTGGGTGCGTGTGGGTGGGGCGGGGGAGGGGGGGACAGAATAACCGCACTGCCCCACGGTGCATAGTTGTACTGACACATCTTCCTTCTATGGACTTGCCCCCATTATCTATCTTTTAGGGGGGTGTGGGTGCGTGTGGGGGGGAAACAGAATAACCGCACTACGTCGGTCAAACGAGCGCACTGCCCTATCTTAGGGGTGTGTGGGTGCGTGTGTGGGGGGGCAGGATAACCGCACTGCCCTTGGTGCATAGTTGTACTGACACATCTTCTTTGTATGGACTTGCCCCCATTATCTATATTTAGGGGGTGTGTGGGTGCGTGTGGGAGGGGGACAGAATAATCGCACTGCCCCTCGGTGCATAGTTGTACTGACACATCTTCCTTGTATGGACTTGCCCCCATTATCTATCTTTAGGGGGTGTGTGGGTGCGTGTGTGGGGGGAGGGGAAACAGAATAACCGCACTGCGCATGTCGAACGAGCGCACTGCCACGTTAGTGCGAGACCGAGCCGGAGGGGAGGGGGGTCGGGTCCCCCCCTCCCGCATCCCGGCGAGGCCGAGCCAGGAACGAGTCGTAGCAGGCGACGACGTGGCGTGCCGCGGCATCGCATGCGGAGGCGAGTCCGTAACATGACTTGCCCCCATTATCTATCTTAGGGGTGTGGGTGCGTGTGGGGGGAATAGAATAACCGCACCGCCCCTCGGTTCGTAGTTGTAGTGACACATCTTCCTTGTATGGACTTGCACCCATTATCTGTCTTTTAGGGGGTGAGTGGGTGCGTGTGGGGGGGGGGAACAGAATAACCGAACTACGCCTGTCAAACGAGCGCACTACCGCGTTAGTGCGAGGCCGAGCCGGGGGGGAGGGGGGTAGGGACCCCCCTCCCCCATCCCGGCGAGGCCGAGCCAGGAACGAGCCGTAGCAGGCGACGACGCGGCGTGCTACGGTGTCGCATGCGGAGGCGAGTCCGTAACATGACTTGCCCCCATTATCTATCTTAGGGGTGTGTGGGTGCATGTGTGTGGGGGGGGACAGAATAACCGCACTGCCCCTCGGTGCATAGTTGTACTGACACATCTTCCTTGTATGGACTTGCCCCCATTATCTATCTTTAGGGGGTGTGTGGGTGCGCGTGAGGAATAACCGCACTGCCCCTCGGTGCATAATTGTACTGACACATCTTCCTTGTATGGACTTGCCCCCATTATCTATCTTTAGGGGGTGTGTGGGTGCGTGTGGGGGGAAACAGAATAACCGCACTGCGCATGTCAAACGAGCGCACTGCCGCGTTAGCACGAGGCCGAGCCGGGGGGAGGGGGTCGGGACCCCCCTCCCCCATCCGGCGAGGCCGAGCCAGGAACGAGCCGTAGCAGGCGATGACGCGGCGTGTCGTGGCGTCGCATGCGGAGGCGAGCCCGTAACATGACTTGCCCCCCGCACCGTATCGCACCGAGGGGCATAGTTGTACTGACGCATCATCCTTGTATGGACTTGCTCGCGCATCGCAGTGCACCGAGGGGCATAGTATTTGCCCCCGTTATCTTATCTTTATTTTTTTGGTGAAAAACCAGCACCGTTATGAATTATTATTTCATTTGTACTTTTTGATAATTTTTATTGTACTGTTGTGAGTTATTATTTGTACTTTAGTTGTTTGTTTTCTCCCTCTATATTAATTTTTTATTGTTATTTTTTTATTGTTTTTAATTTTTGCTATTATTTTTGGTAACTGCCCAGAGATAGTGGGCTTCGCCACGGTTCTGGGCTTTAGCCGGTTTTCTCCCACTCACCTTTTAACCTCCGCTCTCCCCCGTTCCGCTCCGCTCCGCTCCCCTCTCCAAATCGATTCCTTCTTCGTTCCCCTCTTCTTGCAAAGAAGTTGCTTCTCCTGTTTCGCTGCGGGAGCGTCGGCCGACGGGTTGAACCCCAGGGGTGGAGGTCTGGGTTCTCTGTTTGCTCCTTTTGGTGTGGGATTGACTTCCCTTGCGTCCTCTTATGTACAGATTTTCCCTCTATTTCTTAGCTCTTTCTCTCTTGTTGTTTCTGGCTGGATTCGCTATGGTTCCTTTGCTCTTGAACGAGTGGTTGGCGACAGTGATATTCGATTCTGTGGCGGATTCTGTGTTTGCTTGTAAGAGTTTTGCTTTGTATGGCGTGCTTCTTTTTCTGAAATAGGTCAGAGCCCTAATTTTTGTTCATGTGTCTTGCAGATCTGGTTCGGCAGATTTTTGGTCTGTAGATCTCAATGGGTACATCATCCAGTCCAGACAAGTTGAATGCATGTGATTTTTCCTTGTAATTTGGATGATGTTTTAACAGATCTGGTTTTTAGGCTGTATAGGTGTGGTCGTATCGACTTTATAAGCTGTATGTTTTTTCATAGATGTTAAATTTGCCCTGGATTGTGTGGTGTGTATAGGTTTGGCGGTTGATGTGACCTGTAGACATGTTGTAGTACTGATCACCTTCTGTAGTTTGAACTGTTGTCCTGGCATTTGAATAGGTTGTAGTAGTCAGAGAAGAACTGGTATGATGTTGAAAGAGTTTTCATTCTTAAGTTTTGTTGCATCAGTGGTGGGTTCATATTGTTTTATTGGGTGCACTTGTAGTGTTCATATAGTTGAACTGAATGCTTGTTCATGTACTTTTTTGCTAATTATGATGTTGTTGCAGATGTTGGAGTGCCGGTGCCTCCTGATTCTGAAAAATCAGAACGCTTTCAAGATCTTGTGAATGTTATTTTTGAGACACCAAATCCGTTAGAAGAACTTGCGGATGTTGCTGGTGTTTCCCTTATATTTGCTATTTTTTTATCAGCCTTGAATACATTAATATGCTTAGCTACATCAGTTGTTCCTTTTGTTTGTGTCTGATGCTATGCGCTTTATTTATCTTGTCTCTGCAATGTTGATTTTGTTTTGATTTTATACGTGCATGCTTATGTTTGTTGGTTTATGCAGTTAATGACAGCCATGGTGCTGCTGAGGACATTGCTGATGTTGTCAAGGATATAAATGATGAAATGTATTCTCTTAACGTTGATGATGTTGATGGCAGCTTGCAGTTGTCTGTTACTCGGTCACAGAGTGTTGATGGCACTGAGCCTGTTACTCAGGCTCAGGATGTTCCTATGCAGTTACAGCTTGAGGATGAAAGGATAAGAAAGAAGAAGTGTGATTTCCAGAGGAGAAAGGAGTTGGAACGGCGTCAAAAGGCTGCCTGTGTTCAACGAAGTGATCGGGATGTTGCTCAAGCTCCTGAAGGCGTAGGTGATGAAGGTGGTGACGCGGCCTTTTCAACTGTTGATGCTGGATCTCATGGAAGTGACATGCCTGTGAAGACAAACCTGATGCAAACTCGTTTGACGCAAGTGTTTACTCGTGATGCAGTTAAGGAGAAGAAAGTTGTTTTGAAGAGGAAGATGTCAGATCGAAATCCTGATGGCACACAGAGGCGTAGCCCACGTGTGAAAGCTGGTTCCCAACCTGGTAATAGCAAAGCTGATGGGGATAGTGCTGCTGTGAAGATTGGTCCAAGCAAACTTGGTGGCTCCCCTGTTCGTCGTAGTCCACGGGTTTTGACAAACAAGAAGCCTTCTTCTTCTCCTCTTTAAGAGCGCTCTTTGTTGAAAGAAAATAATAAGCGTAAAGTTCATCCTGCGAAGGTGAACAAAGGTGTGAAGAAGCGTGCTTGTGTCGAAGCTGAAGATATTGTATCTAAAGAAGATGATATCGAAGTTGATTCTGAAGATGAATTTGCAGTGGTACGTCTTTTGTATTGTATGTGACTGACTAGTTGTACTTGCAATGATTTAACTGTGTCTGGGCTTTTATGCTGGCCAGGGGAGGCTGGTCATTGTTTGCATCAATTGAGGGTGGTACTTATGTTGTTTCAATAGTTGAACTTGTGCAATCTTTTCTTTTTTTCTACTTGCCTTCATATGCTTGTTTTGTTTTCTATATTCATTTATTTAAGTTGTGGCTTCTTTATTTTCATTTACAGCCTGTTAGCGTTATGAGTCCGGTCAAGCCGGTGGGACTCAATGCCGGAAAAGTTGCCTTGGATGAAGGTGACCAACGGAAATTGAACTTGACTGTGCGATGTTCGTTGGGAGAGGTTGAAGCTTGTGCTAAATTGCTTGAGAGTCGGCATGTGGCTAGGGTTCGTGTAGCTAGTTTTGGTTCTATCTTCAATTGGAGGGTGAAGTCTAACATTTCCCGCCCTCTGATGGGAGTTTTGTACCTGAGGATAGAACCTGATACGATGACTCTTGACATGGGTGAGGCTAATAAGAAGCTTCGCATCACTAGCGATGGTATACAGCAATTATTTGGGTTCCCTCGTGGTGGTCCTTCTCCGCCAAGGCCGTCAGAGGATGGATATGACGACGCTCTGATGAAGTTAAGATCGGAGCTTGACATTAGCAGGAACATAGATATCAAGACAAAGGATTTGAGGAATAAGCTCAAGGTGCTCGTCAAGGATCCTAGCAAAGATGACCTTGCTGTGAAAGTGTTCTTCATTATTGTGTTTATGAAGGTTGTGTTGCCTGGTGCCGCCCTCAGAGAGGCAGCAATGTTTGAGGGTCTTGTCTTTGAGGACATGGCTAATATGGATTATTGTCAGCTGATAGTTGATGAGCTTAGAAGGGCTGTTGTCAGGTACCAAGATGGTGTTACGATGGGGAAGGCAATCACAGGCTGTGCTATAGGGCCTGTACTAATGTACCTTGACTGCCTTATCCGTGGCAAGACTGCGGAGCCTGACATGCGAGTCCCCCGCATATGTTTCATGGATCCTGTCAAGCTTTCTGACCTGGTTGATGCAGATTTGATAAAAAAAGGCAATGCAGATCCAAAGACTTGGGTGTTTGGGAAGCTTCCGGCGAGTTTTATTTCTTTCGTGTCTTGCAGACCTTTTTTATTTAGGTATAGCTTTTTTCTGCTGGAGTGAACATGTGTCCCGCAGAGTTACCTGTTTACATTTTGTCATTTCTTAAGCTTTGTGAGGTTTAGGTACGATTTTTAGTACTGTTGTTTCATGTGTGGTTGAACTGAATATATTTGCTAAATTGTCATGTCGGTAAATACTAATAAATTGGCACTGACAGCTAAAGATTGATAGTCCTGTTGATTTAAATTTGTTAATATCATGTTTTATTTTTCCCTTGTGTGTTGCATTGATTAATTAACTATTTTTCCCCTTGTTTTTTAGTGGAAAATTCAAGAGGAGGTTGTTTTTTTTCCGCCAGTATAAACGGCCAGTCCTGGAGATGCCGTCATCTCAGGTTCCCAAGTCTTCATCTCTGCATGATGAGTTGAGAGGTGGTCGTGGTGTTGAGGGTGCTGGTTATGTTCCCCCTGGCCCTAGTAATGCTAGTACTTCATAGAGACAGGGTTTTGGTATTGATGTTGCTATTTCTGCGTAGGAGCGCGCTGAGCATATTTTTAGAAATGTGTGTTCTGAGCTACAAAAGGTCCCAACGACAGTTGAGTGTATGAGCTGTACCAGTGGTATCCTTCCTGAAGGTCATCAATTTAACGGTGAGGAAGAAGTGGACTATATTGAGATGGAGAGAATTTTAATTGGTGATATGTGTGACGGTGCTGCTGATCTAGTTCAGAGCTCGGTTCGTCTGCTGAACAACATGAAGCGTTTCAAAAGTATGCAAGACTCTCGCTGCAAGCCATATGAAGAAAGTGCAAAAGTTGTTATCAGGCAGATTGAGCGGGATGAGGCTGCTGCCACCGACAGCAGGGCTGGTGATGGTACTGAGGCTAATGTTCCCGATCATGAAACGAATGATGTTGGCTTAGAGCGCGCTGTTGATGATGTGAGTGAGTCATGAATTTTTTGCATCTTGTACTTCTTTGATTGGTACTGTCACGATTTATGTATTTGAACTTTACCCTTGATGCTTTCTTCTCTTTTTTTATTTTTGCAGGTGAGTGGCTGGATCTTAATGAGCATGACTACAGGATCTTTGGCAGCCAGTTCTCGAAGCTCGAGCGCGTATCTATTGATCTTAGCCAGTGGCGTTCTCCAGAAAAGACAAGGTCTAGTGTTCTTAAGGGGCGGTTGGGAGCTCTAAAAGGTTCTATGGCTGCTTGCGCAGAGAGCCCCTCTACACCCAAGAATCCCATTGTGGAATTGATAGACAACGATGATGATGCGTTTGACAAGATTGTTGGCATGGGAAGAGTCACCAGGAGCGCTGCTGCTGCCAAGGGTTTATCCCCACTTGCTAGAATAGTGGCTCGCAGAGCTGGTGGTGCTAGGAAGGATCCTGCTTTGGATTCTGGCAATGTTACAAGCACGAAGTGTGCACTCAGAGCTCCTATAAAGTTTTGCTCCCCTGTGCAGCAGCTTCAGCCTCATAGATTCCCTCACCTGGACAAGGCTCGCAAGTTGTATAATCTGTTGCTTAGCAATGAAGCATGTGAGAAGTATGCCGAGTGAGTATCCCTCATTACGTTTCATCTTCTTTTCCTCTTTTGTTTGTAACTGCTAGATAGATATGACCTGCAATGTTACTTTTTATACAACTTGAACTATTATGAATGCCTTATCTTTGCTTCCCCTGCTTTTTGTTCTTGTCCGTGCTGCAGCAATACATTCTCAATGATACCTCAGCCTGATGATAGCGTAAGCAGCTTCACTGGGAAACACATCTGGGAAGTTTTTGCACCTGGGCAAATGATGGAGGGTGATATAATGGACTTCCTTATTGATGATTGGAAGAAAGATCCCGGTAGAAATGTTGATTTTGCGTCTGGGAAAAGGGTATTGCTAAATCCATATTTCATCACGGTAACCAACCAGATCATTTGTTTCTCTTAGACAAGAAAGCCTATTTTGTTTTACGAGTTTTGATAATACCTTGCTTTGTTTATCCTTTTCCCCTGTGTATTTCTTTTTTGGCTTTTTTTGCAGGTTGTGCTTGACTGTAAGTTTTACGGTGATGAAAATAAAGAGTTTAATGTGAAGAGTGCAGCGAGAGATTTCAAGAGCTATGTTAAAGATAATGAAGACTTGCTGAGTGCCGACCTTGTGAGATCTACTAGCTGATTTTTGGTTTTATTTGTTTGTTGCCATGCTGGTTTTTATTTTGAATATTTAACATCTCCTTTTTGGTCATCTGTTTTTAGATCATGATGCCTCTATTCAAGCCTATGGTTTTACCAAAGGATAAGAAAGTGAACCACTTTTCCTTATATATCATGAATCGGTACCGAAGTAGCGTCGACATCCTTAACTCTTTACCTTATCCGAAGAACCATCGTCCTTCAAAGAACACCTATCATAAAGACTACGAGAAGATTGTGAGTGACAATTATTATCTGTACTGGATTAATTTTTCTCCATCTTTGTTTCTGCTTTTTTCTTAGACCTGAAAATGTGTGGTTTCTTTTCTTTTCTTACAGATCTCCAGGATGGTCCAAGTAATAAAGGATGTGTATGGTGATGCTCGGTACAATGCGAGAAAGCAGCCCAAATGGGAGCTTTTTGCAAAGAAACCAACGTTTGTGTAGGTTCCACTTCAAGGGGCGAATGAATGTGGCCATTATACTCTGAAGTATGAAGGATCCTATGATGGTGAAAAGATCGTTGGGAACATTCGAGATAAAGATGTGAGTTCTAGTTGAGCTTTTCACTTTTCCGTGTTTGGCTGATTGTGTGTTCTTCTTTTTAATGTGTCATGATTTTTTTGATAATTTGTTTCATTGTTTTGCAGCCTCGTATTGTTGATTGGAAGGCTGAGGATCTGTATAGAGTTGTGTTCAATCGGAATAACCAGCTTCTGGTGACGGAGCTTCCCAAGGAGTTTCAGCCTTTGGCTCCTGGTGCATAGAAGAAATAGTCATCATTCACGTAGTGAAATGGATAGTTGTGTGATATATCTCTTGAAAGCATTGTAGGCTTTGATTGTAGTGTTTTGGATGTCTTTGATTTTTGATAGTTGTGTGATATATCACTTGTGTATGTTTCATTGGGAATTCGTTCTGGTTAAGTTCTATTTTTACTACTGAAGTCTTGTAAACTAGTTGAACTGAAAACATGTCTTCCCAAGTTCATTACGAGTTGTTGCTAGGAAAAGTGAGATTTATCATTTATTTTCATCTGTCCCAACCTAGGTTGGACCTTTATAGTTTCTGTACCCTCTTTTTGCTGTACTTATAATATAGTTATGTTGGTACTGAATTGTAATGTCGTTGAGTGTTAGGATTTTAAAATTTTGGTGTCACGATGGCACTTGTGGATCTAGCGTGAGTGGAGTGACGCTTCCTTGTTATGTAGAACTGATTTCATATAATGTATTAGAACTGAAGTTTTTTGTGATTGAACTTATTTACGACCAAGTAGCTACATCATCTCTAGCCAGATTTTATTCAAGTATAAGAAATTAGCAAGATTTGAGAGCCAAATTTTTGTTTGAACTTCTTGAATTGTAGTAGTTGAACTTCATAGTAAAATTTAAATACTGGTTTAAATTAGCTACATTTAAATATGTCTCTGGGGGGTGACCTATTTTCTAGGTTGTGGTTCTTCTCAAGGCAATGTTTTGTATGATCATAGTACTTGCCTTACAGACTAAGTTGTACTGACATTTCAGTTGTACTATTAGTGTTATTCTTGAGTGTGTCAATGTTTTATGGAATGTGAACTGAAGCTTTGCGTTCCTTTTTATATTTTTGTAGAATGAATGTATCGTTTTGTTCAAGTGTACCAGAACTCTCAGTCCTAGCATGCTAGTGGCTTGGAAATGTGTACTGATTGTTCTTTGCTTTTCCTATTGCAGTACTTAGTAAATTTCTAACTACTATTAGCACGATGCTGTTAGTAGTCCTCGGCTGAAACTTAGTCTTTTTAGTGTTCTTCTGAAACTAAAACTGAATTTTCTTAGTGTGATAGTACTATCATAAATGTCTAAGCTGTACTGAGCGTCCAATTCTACTATTTTGCTGTTGTCCTTAGTTAGTCTGCCACTGTTTTTGTTTATTTTGTGAAAATATCCATGTATGATTTTTTGTTTCTGCATGACTAGTTTCAACTTCAACCTACTTCAACTTCAAATGATGGATGAACAAAAATAGGAAGCTAGCAAACTTGTTGACTGACATAAGCAAACGATGTACATGATATAAATAGGCAAACTTGTTCAAACCCTTACACACATAACATAAGGTAGCTGGTTCAACATAACGAAAGCAAACTACAAATCTGAAACAACAATATTAAGGACAGGCAGAAGTGCGAGCAACACGAATGCAGACTTTCATGCATCCTCATCTCGCGAAGTTGCAATGGTAGTAGGGGTCAGCTTCCTGCTCTTCTGAAATATCCCAACCTATCACGATGTTGTCGATTGTCTTCCATGACTTGTACGTGGTGTACGCATCTATTCCTGCGTACGTGATGAGGTTGTCTGGCAGCGGGCTGGTCCCCCACTTTTTGTGGTCTTCCTTCTT
The DNA here is from genome assembly GCF_003073215.2 of Triticum urartu. Lineage (NCBI taxonomy): Eukaryota > Viridiplantae > Streptophyta > Magnoliopsida > Poales > Poaceae > Triticum > Triticum urartu. The sequence goes on from NC_053027.1 coordinate 101,003,149, forward strand.
CTCGATCTTCTTCTTCATGCCTTTGTAGAATGGGTGGATGACGCCGCCTACAACATCGGCCAAGGAGTCGAAGTATTTGCTGGTGTGTGGATCTTTCCACTTGCGTTGCATGTCGATGAAGTTGTTGGGGTTGATCTCCAAACCAGACTTGTTCAGCATCCGCTTATCGCCTCCAATGCTGAAACCGACAAATGTGTACAATGTCTCCTCCTGCAGGAACTGTTTGAGGCGCTTGGGCCTGCAAGGGGGGAGCCACACATTGAAGGTTAGTGTTCTTTTTTGAATATTTAATTCTTCTGTTTTTTGTTTTTGAAAGTGATAATCCATGAGGTAAATGCTTATATAGTATAAGTCATGGATGAATGTAGTCCAGAAACTAGTACACAAAGTCCTGAAATTAAATTCAACTACACCATGTTATTTTTCTTTTTTGCTGTCTTGAGTGCTTCACCAAATGCTTCACCAAATTCAAGAATCATTTTAACAGATTCAATGATATATGTGTTGCTTGATTCAAGTTTAGTTTTCTTTTTTGGTTGAATAAAAGACCTATACCACTGCTTGATACATCTTTGTGCATCAATTCTATATGAAGTTCAGAAATTAATTTGAGAAACATGTGCATCAAGATATGGACCTATACCACTTCACCAAACATCTTTTAATACATCAATTCTATATAACTATACTAGTGCATCAAGATCATAATCTATGCTAGCACATCATTTTCAGAAATTAATTTGGTGCATCAAGTTCAGAATTCTATAAACATTTTTTTAGATGCTAATCTGGTGAAACAATCCACTTCATAGTTTCAGAATTGCATGTAAGTTGAGAAACATGTACTCGTGCATACACTTCACAAAGTATAGTAGTTCATCTAGTTGGGAAACTAGTTTAATGAAGTTTCTAGTGAGTAGTACTAGTACAATAGATGAATGAACAGTAGTAAGGGTTACCATTTTGTGGCTGCTGCGATGTGGTAAACCAAGCAGAGTTCCTCGACGCACAACTGCAGGACTGCCGCCATCTGTGGAGGTTCATCATCCCTGGTGAACTCCACATCAACTCCGATGAAGCTCGGATACAAGCCGCCGCCCTTCATCCTGAGCCTGCTCATCACCTCGTCGGCCTTGTCTGGTTCGCTGGTGCAGACGATCTCCAGCATCTCTTTGCCGTGGAGCTCAACCCCTGTGAGGGTTCTCGTGTACTCGCGCTTCTCACCGGGGACGTGAACATCGATGAAGTCGCTGCTCTTGTCCGACGGCTCGCCATGATGACGCTTGGCAGATGGTTCGTTCGCCATCACCTTCCTGCGGCGACTGTGGGCTTGGGAGAGAGAAGTTTGTGTTTTGTGTGTAGTGGAGATTGAAGCGGCAATGGCGGTTTCTGGGAATGAGGAAGAGATGGAAGACGATGGGGTATTTTGCAGTGCGTCGACGGGGATGTGTGGGAGGCGGTTCGTCAGGGGCGTGGGTGTGGTGGTCGTGGGGGTGCCCGTTTGCAGTCCCTTGTGGAAACTGCTCAGTGGGTGGCGCGGGTGGTGGCCTTGAAGAAGCAACCGTCCAATTCAAATGGTTTTACTGCTGCACTCACTTGTCTTGTCAAGTTGTACTTATGACCTACTAAATCCCACTTGCATGTCTCAGGGGTGGTGATGACGGCATTTTGGACTGTTTAGGTGACGTATGCTTTGTGATGTTTTTCCCTGAGGATGTTAAGTATTTGTTTTTTCACTGAAGTTTTATAAACTAGTTTATCTGAAGACATTTTTCAGTGCCCCGGGAGTTGTTGCTCAAAACTGGTACTTATTTTATTTTCATCTGTACTTACTTAAGTTAGGCCTTTATAGTTTTTGTATTCTCATTTTAGTGCACTTATGGTTTAGTGTTGTGTGAACTGAAATGTAATTTCATACATCATGCGGTTTTGAAATTTGGTGTCGTAGTGGTGTGAGTGGCCTGACTGATCCTGCTTTCTTAGTACTTATGTCATATGTATGATTGAACTGAGTTTTTTTTGGTTTTTTCGGTGTCTTGTGGGGATTGAGATTATTTTACGACCAGACCGTTCGTTGAGGTGTGTACAAATTTTATATAAATTAGAAATTTAGCAGAATTGACAAATAAATTCTATTTGAACTTCTTTTATTTTAGTAGTTGAACTTGTGAGATTTTATATAAATTAGAAATTTAGCATAATTGACAAATAAATTCTATTTTGAACTTTTTGCATTTTAGTAGTTGAACTTGTCAGATTTTATGTAAATAAGAAATTTAGCATAATTGACAAACATGATATCTTTGAACTTTTTGCATTTTTAGTAGTTGAACTTGTTAGATTTTATGTAATAAGATATTTAGCATAATTGACAAACATTATATGTTTGAACTTTTTGCATTTTAGTAGTTGAACTTGAAAGTAATATTTAATTCGGTTTTTTAAATTATGTTCATTTAACAGATAGGCTATTAAGTTCTCTTCTTTTTAGAGGTTCATTGTAGTTTATATATTTTTAGTTTCGAACATTTTTCTTGTAGTTTATATTTTTTTTCCTTGCGCTCTGGTTTGTTTAACTGGGCTTATTTGGTGTGGTGTTTGTAAACGATTCAGGCTATTGGGCTGTTTTCCGGCCCAGATAGCTCGTCTGCGCGGCTGTGCAGTGCGGCACGCGCATGCGCTCTGGGTTTAGTCCCACCTCGCTAGTCAAGGGGGCTCCGAACCTGTTTATAAGCGCATCCAAGGCTCACTGGTCAAACTCCTCTGAATACTTACCTGAGCGCTTATACACGGCGCTCGCTCTCTCTCTCTCTCTCTTGACCTGTGGGCCCTGATCGGTGGGCCCTGCGTTGTGCGGATTACTAGGGATTCTCCTATGGGCTCGAGTTCAAGTGTCTAGCAGCGTCAGGGCCTGCGCCTGACCTTGGGCGGTCAGTTTTTTCTTTTTTTGTTTGTATGAATCTAGTACTTGACTCCAGTAGTAACTTGGACTGAAACTTTTTGTTCTAGTTCTTGTCAGTTTTGTGTAAGTGTAATTTTAAGATGTACTTGCGTTTAGATTAAGTTGTACTGATAGTCCATTCATAGTAGCGCTTACGTACTGATGCTTCTATGTACTTTTTATTGTAGTAAGTATGTACTATCCGATCAAGTCTACTAGTACTGTGATTCTTAATCTGCAAGCGACCAGCATAAGTGTGTGCTGATGCTTTCTTAACTTTTTCTGTTTTGTAGTACTTGTTAATTATCTAGCAGCTACATATGAATGAGAACACTAGATGGAGTACTAAGAATTTTTGCTTCAACTTTTGAAGCGTTGTTAAGCAACTCAAATTGTGCTGATTGTTCTCAATGTTATGTTTTATATACAATACTAAATTGAAACTAGACATAGAGCAACGTTGTGTGATTAGTTGCATCATAACTAGTACTTTAGAGTAGCTACAAAGTTCTATTCAGAAGCTACTTTTTGAATTTGAAATGATGGATTAACAACATACAAAGCTACCAAACTTATATAATGAGATAAGCAAAACATTGTACTTGATGACATAAATAAACTAGTTCAACAATGACAAGCACGACATAATCATACTGGTTCAACCCAACAAGAGCAAACTACTAATTTGAAACAACAAGATAAAAGGCAAGCACAAGCGAAAGGAAAACGAAGGCAGGCTATCGTGGAATTGTCACGGCAGATGTCCTTAATGTCAGGACTTAGTCGCGAGGCCAACGCATCTATGTGGTAGCTTGAGAGGGGTTGACGGGACGAGAGACGCGATGTTTTACCCAGGTTCGGCCCCTCACGGTGGAGGTAAAAGCCTACATCCCGCTTCATTGATATTGATGATGATGATCACGATTACAAGAGTGCTCTATCTCAAGAGCTATTGTCTAAACCTAACTTGTCCAACTTGTGGAACTTGTCAATCTTGTCCCTTTTGGGGAGCCCTGCCCCTCCTTATATATGTTGGAGGGGCGGGTTACATGTAGAGTCCTATTAGGATTAGGACTAGTCTATCTCTAATACAAACCGGATACAAGTCCTGGTTGTAACTCCTTGTAAGATAAACGTTCCTCATGCCTTTCCTCTTAAACCGGCCCACCATTAAACGTGAACCGGCCTTCTGGGCCTTGGGCCTTGTCATCCATCTGTCCCGCACGCCGGATCACCAGTGAGTCATAATGACCAGGTGGGTTGCTTGTAAACCGCCAGGTCAAGGCGGGTCGCCAGTAAATCGCCAAGTGTCAGCGGGGTCTTCAGATAAACCGCCAAGTCCTGGCCGGGTTAACTTGCGGCCGGTTTACGCCGTGGGGTATATCCCTGACATTATCCCCCAAGTTTAGCTTGGATTTATTCATGGTAAACTTATGCTGCAAAATAAACACAAGAACAAATTTGACAGGTTATGCTCCGGGTTAAGAATTTTTGTAAACCGGTACCTGATCATCCTTAAGTCCTTGTTATTTCCTCCTTCTGAGAAATCCGGGTCAACAGACCAGCTTCATAATCAATTTGCCGACCTTGGTTTGTCACCGAGAAATATTGTGAAGAATAACTCCTTTGACTCAGCTCCCAAAGCGTCGGTTTAAAAAATATGGGTTTGAAAATACTTATATGATATTCAGCCGGTTTGAAGATGTAAAACTTGCCGGTTTAATATTACCAAAAATGGCCGGTTTATAAATATTGATGGCGCCGGGTCATAATTTTTGTCGACACCGGGTCATGTAATTGATCTTCCTGATTTTCTCAAAACTGATAAAATGAAGATGTTCCTCCTTTATATGCATAATACCTGTAGCCCCCAAGTCTTAAGAGGAGAACATAGTGATAACTTAAGACTTCCTCCAATAAGTGTTTCAACCTTGAAGAAATCCGGTTTGTTCATCTCAATCATATAAACTGAATACTCCATATATGTAGCCCCCAAGTGCCGGGTCATTATGCAATAATTAGCAGGGACTTTATAAATATAATCATGTAGACTTGAGCAGTGATGTGTAGCCCCCAAGGGCCGGCTTAGTAAGATAATACTGATCCGGGACTTGATATATACTTCAATGAAAATAACATCTTATAATGTAGCTTCCATCGTAGGGCTTGAACCCACGTCCACAAGGTTAAGAGTTTTGTGCTTTACCAACTGAGCAATGAATCCTTCAATATTATGGACGAAAACTTGTCTACCTTGAATTGTTAACAGGAGCAATTGGTAGCCCTCAAGGGCCGGCTCATTATAATATGATGAGTCGGGTCTTCAATAATACTAGTAAAAATGACTTTGCATTAGCCCCCAAGTGTCATGATGCATGCTTGCAGCGACATGAGACTTGCATGTAATCTCGATTTGAATAATGTAGCCCCCAAGTGCCGGGTTGTAAGACTGCAGCGACTCGGGACTATTCCTTCCATTGTAGAATAAATCATATCCTTTGATAAAAGAGTAGACATTGCGCTATAGCGACTTTGAAAACCTTAATAATAAAAATCCAGCCATGTTGGCTATTCAAGATAATATAACCCGGTATGAAAACCTTATTCATTCAATATCATAATGAAATTCCAGCCAAGTTTGGCTATTTGAATAATATAACCCAATGATTTATAAGCGCATGATTCCAATGGCGCAATCCAAATATATACTGGCGACTTATTGTCCAAAGCCAGGCCGGTTTAATAAACACCGGATCATACTACCGGTTTAATAAACACCGGTGATCATGCTTTATTCAACCTGTTTCTGCATACAACAAGTTTAAAGTGTCCTGGCGGTTTACCGCCGGACAGGTCATAATGCCCAACATATAACTTGGGTTTATAACCAAGGCTGCATTTAGAATAATCAAATATGAAATATATCATACCTGTGACATTGAATCACATCGTTGGTTTTACCAACTTTTTGTAGTAAGGGTGATAACCCAAATCTTGAGTACTGATAACTCCTTCCATATTGTGCCGGTTTATGATAAAACCGTGCCGGGTTGTGATAGACACTGTGTTACTCCATAAGAGGATGTTAACAACAAGGATCAAACCGGGCAAATAGTCTCCGGATTGACGTGAACTGTGTTCCGTCAATTGATTGGCTGAAAACTTTGTCGGTTTAAAAAATGCAATAAAAAGAAAGAAAAATCTTTCAAAGAAAAGTGCGAAGCAAAGGCAATGATAAAACCATTTGCAAAAGGAGGCTTATTTGAGCTGATCAGATGGCGTTACCATGGCCGAACATGACCAAGCTCCCGATAGGTGTAACTGTGGTTCTAGTCAGCTAGGTCCCCAAATGAAACCGTGGCATTTATGCCGATCAAGTGGCATGGCAATGGTTCAGGTTCGACCAATCCCCCAAGTGATTCTGTGGCCTTAGGCCGATCAAGAGGCATGACTGGTTCAGACGTGACCAAGTCCCCAAGTGATCTGGTGGCTCTCGCCTATCAAGAGGTATTGTATTGGTTCGGACACGACCAAACCCCCAAGTGATATAACATGATGCTTTTGAAAATCTAACTCAAGGGGTAAACCGGAGGCCGCTTTAGAACAACTCCGTGTAACCACACATGATGTACAAGAACAAATACCCCGCTTTAGCTGAGGCTCCCATGTGATCAGTAATATGTCATGGCCAGTAAGGCAGAATACCCATGTTTGAACCGCACATCGTGGCAGCAGGTCCTCTTTAGCAATTTTTAAATTTTTGCAAGAGATAAATTCTTCTGAACCGGGATCTTGAACCAGATATTGAGAGCTTCAAAGCTTTGTGGGAGACATCTTTCCCTTGAACCGGACTGTAAACCGGATATTTGAGAGCTGCAGTCAGACTGACTTCCCTTGAGCCAGATTTTAAACCAGAATCCTTTCTGATGACCCGGATCTTCTTCATTGAACCGGGATTTTGTAACTGTCATATACTTTATAAACCGGAAATTTTCTGACGGCCTTTAAACTTTCATCAATATAACAGTAGCCTCCGGGACCGGGTTATCCTTTCCTCCATCGTCCTGGGGTTCTTAAATTTGCTGAAACTGGCAAGATTCGCTGAGACATGTCATCGTAGCCCCCGAGTCTCAAAGGTGACTCAAGGAATTGGCTTGAGACTCTCCATATTTGACCGTGATATAAACCAGCATAACTTGTATATCATTGGCATTGATAGCACGATGTGAATCCATAGAAGGTTGAGGTGATTGCGGCGGGTTGTAAATGATCCCATATGAGCCGTGTCAGCAACTCGGCCGATGGTTCCTTCCAACTGGCGATTTGAAGTTAATCAAAACTGTAGTGGCGGCAACTTGTGCGCCCAATAAACAGCTCATGCAGACAGGTGCGGCCCAGTATGTTGATGTAGACCAGGCCGCGAGAGACGGACGACAAAGACGGCCGCAGCTTCAGAGACGGCACAGCCAAATGAGTCGGCCGCGGCATAGTAAGTCGGCGCGGACGGGAGAGTCGGCCGCGGGAGTGGTAAACCGGCGCGGACGGAGAGCCGCCTGCGGGTATTGTGAACCGGCGCGGACGAGGAGTCGCCTGCGGGCATTGTAAGCTAGTGCGGACGGGGGAGTTAACCGCGGGCGTGGTCCCGGCAAGCTGTTGTAAACCGGGCCACAGGGACGGCGACTTGCTCACGTTCATTCACCAGGTGGTATGACACGGACGAAACGCCAGTGCAGAACTTTGCTAGCGCATGCTCCGTGCCCGTAATATAATGCAGAGTGATTTTTTTTGATAAAAACAATATATACTAAAAATAGATAGACAAGATAACACCTGATATTTATTTGTCGGATGAACGTGGATACTGGGATCAAAACATATCAAATGTCTGATATCTCCATGTGACCTTCTCCTCTTGTCTTAATCTCTCATGGAAGACCTGATTGAAGTGCCAGCGTGTGCACGCACTGCTCTTTAACAACAGCGTACAAACCCCGGCCTCGTGAGTGGAGTGCCCAAAATGCCTGCAGCCTCTGCGCGCCGCGCTGCATAATATTTTTTTTGATCGTCCGCCGAGTAGATCCATCATGCCAGGAACTCATCCGACGCATGTACTGTATGAGGGATTTGACCGAAGTATATATTCCATGTGACTTTCTCTAGGTAATTAAATAGCAGGAACGCGGGTGCTTAGCTCCTGAAGAAACTTTGGACTGAAACCCTTGACCCGTGAAGGACAGAGACCAGCGATGCATCCACGCGAAAACCCGGCGGAAACGGGGCGGTTCCGGGGCGCAGCGGTTTAGTATAGGCGGCGAGTTGACAAGGCCGTTCCAGCAACTCGGCCATGGCAGAGAACTCGTGGCCGGTGAGCCAGCGGATGCGGCGCGAGCGGGCAGGGGTGCAAACAGTAGCTGGGGCGGTTCAGAGCGGTTAACAGCAGATACGAGCCGAATGGCTGTGCGCACATACGCGCGTGGAATAGTAGTGCCGACTCAAAGATAAGGTGAGCGGGAGTACGGCGATGCAGACCGATATCGGAGACTGTTGAAACCGCGTCGGCAGGCCCGCAGTGGCGAGACGGAGTTGGAGAAGTGGTGACTCCGCAGAGATGGAGCGAAGTCGCAACAACAACTCGGGGATGGAAATAGAGATCGAGTCCCTGGCTTGCCGGCGGTAAACACTCCACAACTTTTGCCTTGTAGTTTTTGGAAACCGGAGATTGATTTGATCTTACACCGACTAACCATTGGAGTTTGTTGCATTGAGTAATCATTGGAGGCCGTATCTGTATCAGGCCTGGCCCGTGGTGTGACCAAAATAGCATATACCGAAGATGATTTTCAAGTGCTAGCCTTCGCCGTACAGCGAGCTGCACCAGTTTGACTCGGATATGGGCTGATGCCTCGGGACTTGTAGTATGTCCAATCCAAAAAATAGGCTATAGTGGAAACCGTCTCGGTGACTTGAAGATCTGACGACTCTGTAGCGGAATTTTAATCTGTTTCGATGGATCGCCTGGTCACGCGTGGCAGCATACACAGATACAACTCCAACTCTCCTCTTGATCCAATCTCATATACACTGTTCCAATTGTTCATCAACGACGCAGATCCTTTCATACCAGCGGCCGAAAACTTTGTAATGAACATGTGGAATCTTTTATTGATATTAGGCTTTTAACGCCGGCTCTTTATCATCTGGATGATCGTGAGCCCCTCGAACCCTAGGAGAGCTCCCTCCAAGAACTCATCACCACCGTGCGCAGGCCCCACGGTGGGCGCCAACTGTCGTGGAATTGTCACGGCAGATGTCCTTAGTGTCAGGACTTAGTCACGAGGCCAACGCATCTATGTGGTAGCTTGAGAGGGGTTGACGGGACGAGAGACGCGATGTTTTACCCAGGTTCGGCCCCTCGCGGTGGAGGTAAAAGCCTACATCCTGCTTCATTGATATTGATGATGATGATCACGATTACAAGAGTGCTCTATCTCAAGAGCTATTGTCTAAACCTAACTTGTCCAACTTGTGGAACTTGTCAATCTTGTCCCTTTTGGGGAGCCCTGCCCCTCCTTATATATGTTGGAGGGGCGGGTTACATGTAGAGTCCTATTAGGATTAGGACTAGTCTATCTCTAATACAAACCGGATACAAGTCCTGGTTGTAACTCCTTGTAAGATAAACGTTCCTCATGCCTTTCCTCTTAAACCGGCCCACCATTAAACGTGAACCGGCCTTCTGGGCCTTGGGCCTTGTCATCCGTCTGTCCCGCACGCTGGATCACCAGTGAGTCATAATGACCAGGTGGGTTGCTTGTAAACCGCCAGGTCAGGGCGGGTCGCCAGTAACTCGCCAAGTGTCAGCGGGGTCTTCAGATAAACCGCCAAGTCCTGGCCGGGTTAACTTGCGGCCGGTTTATGCCATGGGGTATATCCCCAACACAGGCTCTGATGTATCTTCATCCCGCATAGGGGCAATAGGGTTGGTCGTAGTAATTCGCAGCCTCCCGATCTTTTTGCAATTTCCGAACCATCTGTGATGTAGTCGATCATGCTCCATGCCTTGTACGTGGCGTATGCATCCACTCCTGCGCACTCGATGAGGTTGTCTGGCAGTGGGCTGGTCCCCCACAGTTTGTAGTCTTCCTGCGTGTTGATGTTCTTCTTCATGCCTTTGTAGAATGGGTGGATGACGCTGGCTGCAACATCAGTCAAGGAGTCGTACTCTTTTCTGGTGTATGGTACTCTCCACTTGCACTGAATGTCGATGAACTTGTTGGGGTTGATCTCCAAACCGGACAACTTCAGCTTCTCTTTGTCGCTTTCAATTCTGAAACGGGCAAATGTGAACAACTTCTTATGCTGCAGCAACTCGTTCACACGCTTGGGCCTGCAAGGGGAGAGACATTTTTGAAAATCAGCATTACTTTTGATGTTTGAATTATTCATTTTTGTTTTGTCTTACAAGCGATGAATCCATTTAAGTATATGTTTATGTAGCATAAATAATGGATGAATGTACTTCATAAACTAGTAAACAAAGTTCTAAAATTAAATTAAGTACACCATGTTATTCTTCTTTTTTGGATTATACATAGTTTCAGTCAATGTTGTATGTTCTGCTTTGGTACTAGTTTAGTTTACTTTTGTTGAATAGGATAACACATAAACAGTGCTTCACCAAGTCCTTAGTTTTTGTTCTTATGAGAATAACATTAGATCAAATTCAGAAAATACTTCACTACGTCAAGTTCAGAAACATCTTTTTAATACATTGAGTACATAAACTACACTATTGGATCAAGTTCAGAAACTAGACTAGTCAGTCAACTTCAGAAATTAATCTTCCGCAAGATTTTCCAAATAGTAATCCGGTGCATCAGGTTCAAAAATACATTTTATAGTGTATCTACTTGATAAAATGCAGTAGTGCATCCACTTTTCACAAGCCACACTAGTACATCTAGTTGGGAAACAAGTCTGATGAAATTTTCAGGATACATTACTAATAAAACAGATAAACCAAAACAGGGCAAATGAGTAGGATGGCTCACCATTTTGTGGCCGCTGCGATGTGGTACACCAAGTAGAGGTCGTTGACGCACAACAGTAGGACTGCTGCCATCTGGGGAGGTTCATCTCCGTTGGTGTAGTGCACACCAACACCGACGATCCTACGAACCATGTCGCCAGCCTTCCTCCAGAGCCTGGAGATCACCTCGTCGGCCTTGTCTGGTTCGCTGGTGCAAACGATCTCCAGCGTCTCCTTGCCGTGGAGCTCAACCTCTCTGAGGGTTTTGGTGTACTCGCGCTTCTCGCCGGGGACGTGAACATCGATGAGGTTGCTGCTCTTGTCCAACGGGTCGTCTTGATGACGCTTGGTGGATGGTTCCTCCGCCATCGCCCTCCTCCGGTGGCTATGGTCTTGTGAGAGAGAAGTTTGTGGTTTGTGTGTAGGGGAGATGGAAGGGCAATGGTTGTTTGTGGGGATGATGGAGAGATGGAAGAGAATGGGGTTTTTTTGCAGTGCGTCAACGAGGAATTGTGGGAGGCGGTTCGTCGGGGGCGTGGGTGTAGTGGGTGTAGTGGCATGGGGTTGCCGTTTGCAGTCCGTTGTGGCAACCGCTCAATGGGTGGCGCGGGTGGTGGCCTGGAAGAAGTAACCGTCCAAATCCAATGGTTTTTACTGCTGCACTTACTAGTCTTGTCAAGCTGTACTTATGACCTGCTAAATCCCACTTGCACGTCTCAAGGGTGGTGATGACGGCATTTTACTGTCGCACTGATTTGTCTTGTCAAGATGTACTTATCGGCTGCTCATCCCACTTGCATATGTCAGGGTTGGTGATGATGGAGGTCTGTACTCCTCTACTGTGGTACTTGGACTGGTGATTGAAGTGTAATTGAACTTACCAAATACCAATGAGACTATGTGTGATGCTAATGTTTTTTAAAACAATTTTTGTATTTTTTTTAAAGATTGTTTATATCAAGATAATCTCTGAGTATTTTTTACAGATAAATTAGATTTCCATCAGTACAGAATGTATTATATTCGCATTTTTGTTTGAGGTAATTATTTTTATGTACTGATGGTCTTTCTGAATTGGGACTGGCAGAAGCAGACATAGCTTTGTTTATTTTTCAAAACGATGTTTTTTTAGGTGTTCACGGGTGTGTTTGTTTTACTCTGCCTTTGTACTGACGACTGGTCGACAGTAGTGTTTTTCGTCAGTACAAATGTATTTTGTGACTGCATTCAAAAGGATTATCAAATGTTTTACGTAATAATATGACTGCTCCAGCGGGCACAAATCACAAATTATATCAGTACTGATGTGTACTCTGTCTTTGTACTGATGACTCAGAACTATCAGTACTGATGTACTATAGGAGTTTAAATTTTCCTTGACATTTTTTTGCTGCTGAGTTACTGGTCGACAGTAGCGTTTGCGTCAGGTAAATCCAGATAAGTTTTTTCAAATGTATTTCTGACTGCATTCAAAAGGATCATCAATTGTTTTACATAATAATGTCACTAGTTCAGCGGGCACAAATCACAAATTATATCTTAACTATAGTACTGATCGAGAAATCGACGATAAAGCTAGATAAGTTTTGGTAACGACAGTGTTTCTGAAATGTTTCCTCATTGTGTGCCGAGGCAACTGAGACCACTATGTATTGTTCAGTTGTTCAGCCTTGAGCTTCTCCTAACTGGCCCCGAATGTTGTGCCTTGCCGGCGCCCTTTCCTGGTTGAGCCTTGGCAACTTCATCGTTAGTTTCAGTTTCCTCGTCCCCGACAGTGTCATCTTCATTGTCTTCGTCTGATTGGTCGTCATTCTCGTCAAACTCTTCTTCTTCATCGTCTTCATTTGATTTTTTAGAACTCTGCACCTTGCCCTATGTTTGTTCAGCGCCAATGACCTCCTTGCCCACTTTGCACGTGCGGGCATTATGCCCGTCAGTTGCCCCACACTTGCGGCAAGTGTAGCTGTTACGTGTGTTGTCTCCATTGGTAGAAACCTGGGTGGCTCCAATCTGCTTGTGCTTGTTGGCAGTGCCATCTGTGCGGAGTGGGCATGTGTGGTAGTTATGGTTGCTCACGATGTTGCAGAATCCGCATGCTCTTATCCCGAGAGGTTTGCCGTCCGCGCCAAATTCCACACGCTTGATGGGGCGTGGCGGCTTTTTGGCTGCTGCTTTCGCTGCCCGTGTCTTGCTCTTCCTCCCCTTTGTGTTTGAGAATATGGGTGGTTTAATCACTCTTTCCTGGTGCTGCTAGTAGGATGTGATGTTGTCATGTCGTTCGCCTACAGCACCATCAAGCTCATGATCTCGCATGTGAGCTTGTTGGTGATCTTGAGTGTGCACATGGGAAAGCTCTGGTTGTTGTTGCTCCTCTTCCTCGTTGTCGAACAGGTCAACAGCTCCCATATGATTCATCTCGGATAACATTGTAGCAATATCCTTCTCAATGGCATCATTGTCCGCCACACCTCCATTTTCAGCAGAATGCATGGCGTCGAGTTCTTGTTCAAGTTTGTCCATGATGACCCGCGACCTCGCCATTTGCTCTTGGCTTCTCAAACTTTTTCTGTGCACACTCATGTTGAGAGTCAGCAGTGAGCTTTCAATGCAGTATTGGGATGCCTTGTTTGACGCTACTGTCCTCAAGTCATTTCTTTCGGATGTTGGCTGGATGTTCGGGCGTTTGGTGTATCTCCTGAGGTATATTTCTCTGGAATGCTGGGAGCCTTAATTGTTTGCATCATGCACAGGACATGCACACAGAAAAGACCTGTATTTTGTTTTTGGAAGAGGTGCATGTATTTTGTCATTTCATTCAAACAAAAACTTTGCAAATAAAGTAGTACAGTATGTAACATCCTTTTTTTGCAGTCCTCACCTGTGTGGTCCCATAGCCTGCACTCGAACTCATATGTTTCTCCCACAGGGTCTGCAACCACCTGGAACGCGTGTTGAGACCATGCATATAGTTTTTGCGGGTTGTTGTAGCGCACGAGGTATTTTGTGGGCTCTTTCGTCTTTGTCGTCGTGAAGAGTGTGCCCAGTTTTAGCCTTTTTCTGATCTTATTGTACACAGCTCGCGAGTAAACCTTTGCCATCTGGGTGTCAAACCCATAGAAGGTCAGCGTGTTTTGTTCCTTCTGCACATGCAAGAATGATGACCAAATTGTTAGTTTTCTCGCAGCAAAAACTTGTCTAACTAATAAAGTTTTACTTTAGTAAGCATGTTTTTTGTCTCACGACAGGTGATAGAGCTATACCATGTTACCCATTGTCTCTTGGTTCTCTGTCTACCTCCTGGTTTTGACGCAGGAGTTTACCTGGCTGACAATCTGGTGTAGGTTTTGTCTCTCACTTACAAAGTTCTTCTTGAGCACATAGTTCATGCTCTCACTTTGTTGTGTGATGTCATTTTGGCGCAGAAAATTTCTTTGAAGTAGGCTGATATCCATTTCTCATGCTCGTTCCACATGGCCAGCATCGTGGCATCATCATGGAGGTTGTACCTATCGATGAGTCCTTTCCAGGCATCCTCAAACTCAGTTGGCATGAGGGGCCAGTTGAGGATTGATGTGAATTCTTCTTTGAAGTCTTCGTGCAGGTAGTACAGGTATGCGAGGTGTTCCCTGTACTTCTTCATAATGTGCCAGCGGCACAGCTTGTGTACTGTGTTCTTGAAAACTTGTGGTATCGCCAAAGCCATTGCCGGGCACTGGTCTGGTAATGAGAAAAGAGATGTGGAGTGGTCAGCATATGTTGGTGCATATATACAAATAGAACTGACACAAACATTTTTTAATGTGTTATTTTCCTTTTAGTTTTTTGGGGGAAGGGGGTGGTGGTGGTGGTTGGGGGTGGTTTTTGCGGTTGTACCTGTGAGGATGCATGTAGGAGCTTTCCCTCTCATGCACCTTAAAAATTTCTTGAACGGCCATCTGAATGATTTTGCATCCTCATCTCTTATCAGGGCGAAACCAAAGAATGTAGTCTGGAAGTGGTTGTTAGTACCGACAAACACCCCAAGTGGCATATGGTACTTGTTGGTCTTATATGTGGTGTCAAATGTTACGCAGTCACCGAAGTCCTGATAGGCCCCTCGGCAGCTTGCATTCGCCCAGAATATGTTCTTAACTCTGTCGGACTCATTGAGTTGCATGTCACAAAAGAATTCCCTGTTTATAGCTTTCATCTCCCTAAAGAAGTTGACAGTCTTTAGGACATCGTCCACATCATCCATCCTTGAAATTTTTGCTTTCCTGGATATTAAAAGTGAACAGTCATTCAAAAATGCATGTTGAACTGGCGTCGGGTCATGCGTTGCGTAATATGTTTGTACTGACAGAGGAAAAAAGACATAGGCGGTTTATGGGAGGAGAACAAGTTTGTACTTACAGGTTAATCAGGTCTTTGGCATTCATTTCGAGGAAGTAGCTACCAGTGTCATCACCGCCCAGTATGCTCATGATTTGCGCATGTTCAATGCCTTTGAACTGCAGGTACTTGACGTACTCCAAGATTGTTTTGTCAAAGTTTTTGTGGGAGTGCAAGAAGACAAGCATTTGCAGAGTGAGCTGTAGCCTGTGGTTGTGTTCCCAGACTATCTTTTATGACAAGTGTTCCATCCTTTTCAATCTTCAGCCTCATTTTAGCCCCGCAGTTAGTCCTGGCTGTCGTTTTGTTCCGCTGTCTATTTGCTTCAGACACCTTCGAATGATAGACTCCATAGCACGTGCAATAAAGGTAGGCTCTGGTCTTAAACTTGGAGCCTTCCCTGATAGCAAAACCCGCGTGCTTCGCATAGAGGTTGTAGAAGTTCTTTGCTTCTTCAAAAGTTTCAAAGCGCATATCTAGCCTTGGCAGAACATAAGCTTCAATGTTAGGTGGCTGCATGCAACAGTGAGCAAACAAAAATGCAGTTATGAAAATGTTTAGATGGGGTGGTCACAGTACCATGGTATGGACTGTGCTTGTATGGGTTTTTTTTCTGAATGTGGATACTTACATGTGTATAGCTTTGTGCTGCCTCTGGTGTTTGCTGTTCACCCTGGTGTATGAGCGCGGATGGTGTCACCCTTGGCACATGCAGCAATGCATCTCTTGGAGGGAGCAATGTTGACGAAGGTCTCCGTCTCTCATTGTACAGCCGTCTCCCCTCAGATTCGTTGTGAGGTTGCTCCTGTCCATATGGCTCATATCTTGTACTTTGGAACCTGCTAGAGCGGCCAAAATTTCTGTCTCTTTGGCCTGGTCTTCCCGTCGCAACCGCTTTTGCAGCACGGATGATTGATGTTGACAGAGTGACTGGTGGAAGCCTTGTTGCAACCTATCCACGACTTCCTGTCCTCGGCTTTCTGCGTGTGTTAGGGAAGGAAAACATTTGTTGTTGGGGATATTGCTGGCCTTATTGCAACCCACGAGTGACATAGCTTGTATTCCCAGATATTGGTGTTTGCTGCACAGAAGAACTTGTCCGTGCTTCTGATGATTCCGGTGTATCTTGAAATCTGCTTGTATTGTTGAAGTATCCAGGTGGTATTTCTGGTGTTACCCAACGAGGTGGTGCCCCATATCACATATCAATACCTAATATCTTATTATTAGAATGCATCCCAATCCATGATGATCCCAGCAACATCTCCAAAATGGCAATCCTGTGTGGATAGTATATACATACTCACTTCACAGTGCAATTTACTGTATATTTAATATCATGTGTTCAGCATATAGTGCCCTATAAGGCTAACAAATCTACATTAGATTTCTTTAGTACAAGAGCAGATTTTGCAAAGCTTCTAAAAGAAATTGATAATGCCTCAATGGCTGAGCGCCCTACTTTAGGCAAACTTGTTCAAAGAATTAAAAATGATTCATTTTATTTTTAGGAGAGAGAAAACTATCACAAAAGGAACAATAAATGCCTGAGAATAATTTAGTAGTAAAATAGTCATCAAGCTGTACCATTTCCTCTGCATGTCAGCTATTCAGCACATCATATGTTTATTTGTTTAAAAACCATGTGAAATTAAACCACAATTACTTCCATCGAGAAAAATGGAACACAAAACGTAATGGAGAGATTAAGAATAAATATACCATGTCATATTAAAGATGCAGGTTCCGAATTCCTTGCACATTCACACAAGGAGCTGGACCCCCAAATTTGTGTCCTCAGCACAGACATGCACGCAATGCCTGAACATTCTTCTTAGATTAGGAATTTATAGCATATGCACCCACCTTTAGATCTGATGAAATTCTAGTACTAATAACTCGTCTACTCGTACAAGGAAACCACACACACCAGAGGAGAGGAAAGGGAGATGAACGGGACCTGTTGCCGGGGCCGAAGTTGGGGAAGACCGAGGGGAGTCGATTAGGATGGAGAGTGGCAGGGCAGCGAGCTATCCAGTGCCAACTGCAGGCGTGCCACCTTGGACCATGGGAAGGCCACCACCATGTATCCGCCTTGGAGGCCAGGGACAGAGCCGGAGCCGAGGAAGATCCATGAGAAGACGATGGCATGCGGCTCTCCTGATTCATGGTGTAGCTTGCACGCACCTCCCGGCCGGCCAGACGGAGCGGCAACCAGGCGCA
>NC_053027.1:101021712-101035654 GCF_003073215.2 Triticum urartu
TGCATTGGCTTAACAGCTTGCCAGCGGACTCCATTAGCTGTTGGGAAGATCTGGAAGCCGCATTCCTCGACAACTTTCAGGGCACTTATGTGCGACCACCAGACGCCGATGACTTGAGCCACATAATTCAGCAGCCAGAAGAGTCGGCCAGGCAATTCTGGACTCGGTTCCTTACAAAGAAAAATCAAATCGTCGACTGTCCGGATGCGGAGAGCCTTAGCGGCTTTCAAACACAACATCCGAGACGAGTGGCTAGCCCGGCACCTTGGTCAGGAAAAGCCGAAATCTATGGCAGCTCTCACGACGCTCATGACCCGCTTTTGTGCGGGAGAAGACAGCTGGCTGGCTCGCAGTAATAACATATCAAAGAACCATGGTACCTCAGATACCAAGGACGGCAATAGCAGGTCACGTCGCAACAAACATAAGCGCCGCATTAACAGCGAAAATACTGAGGATACGGCAGTCAATGCCGGATTCAAAGGCTCTAAACCCGGTCAGCGGAAAAAGCCATTCAAACAAAGTACGCCGGGTCCGTCCAGCTTGGACCGTATACTCGATCGCTCGTGTCAAATACACGGCACCCCAGACAAGCCAGCCAATCACACCAACAGGGATTGTTGGGTGTTCAAGCAGGCCGGCAAGTTAATTGCCGAAAACAAGGACAAGGGGCCGCATAGCGATGACGAGGAGGAGCCCCGGCAGCCGCACACTGGAGGACAGAAGAGGTTTCCCCCGCAAGTGCGGACGGTGAACATGATATACGCAACCCACATCCCCAAGAGGGAGCGGAAGCGTGCGCTCAGGGACGTATATGCGTTGGAGCCAGTCGCCCCAAAGTTCAACCCTTGGTCCTCCTCCCGATCACCTTCGATCGCAGGGACCACCCCACTAGTATCCGTCATGGCGGATTCGCCGCACTGGTCCTAGACCCAATCATTCGACGGATTTCACCTCACTCGAGTCCTTATGGATGACGGCGAGCAGCCTGAACCTGCTTTATCAGGACACAGTGCGCAAAATGGGTATAGACCCCTCAAGGATCAAACCCACAAAAACGACCTTTAAGGGCGTCATTCCAGGTGTAGAGGCCCATTGCACAGGCTCAATTACACTGGAAGTGGTCTTCGGATCCCCGGATAACTTCCGAAGCGAAGAGTTAATCTTCGATATAGTCCCATTCCGCAGTGGTTATCACGCGCTGCTCGGGCGAACCGCATTTGCTAGATTCAATGCGGTACCGCATTATGCATACCTCAAGCTCAAGATGCCAGGACCTCGCGGAGTTATTACAGTCAATGGAAACACAGAGCGCTCTCTCCGAACAGAGGAGCACACCGCAGCCCTCGCAGCAGAAAGCGCAAAGCAGCCTCTCAAGGCAATCAACCAGTTCGGCGCTTCACAGCCCGGACACCTTCAAGCGCGCTCGGGGCAATCGGCAAATAGACCACGCCTGGCGCGATCTGAGCTCGCGTAGCAATACGGCGGCCACCCCAATCCCAGCCCAGCGGCGAAACTCGTGCCGCGCGTACATAATTACGCATTAAAAATACCATGGGCACAGGTGGGGAGGGGGGCACAACTGCGGCACGCCCCAAGACGCGGCCTAAACCGCACTAGGGGCTTCCCGTTTGGTTATTTTTCTTTTTCTTTCAGGACCTTAATCTCTGGAAACACTGTCCGGCAGCACTATTGCCGAACACATGATGCAGCAACCAAGGAGGCAGACAACTACGTTATACCACGGAATTCCCAGGTTGATTACAGTAACGAGTGAAATATTCAATTTAATATCATTCCTCAGCTTGCCCTTGGAAGGGACATAGTCCTACTCTTTGCTTATCGCACTATCTGTATCACTCTACTTTAACGCAATTTTTTAATAAACAATGCATGACATTACGACTATTATTGCACTCTTGTTATATATATATATAGGAAATGGGTTGGTACTCCTAGGAGTACATACTCCTAGCTCCATCCACCGTGACCATCATGCATGGAGTTTCTATTCGATTGCACCATGCAAATCTGTTAGCTATTAATTAATTAATGCAATACTAATTAACTAACTGATTCCTGAAAAATAGCTCTCGGTTAGCTAATCCATGTTATTAGCGATGCGTTTATATTTATTGGGTACCTTCAACCTTATCCGTTCAGATGAGAGTACATACTCTTGAGAGTATAAAAGAGGAGTCCTATATATATATATGTGTGTGTGTGTGTTCATTAATGAAGCCTTGCAACCGTACACTATGGTACGGCCAATACACCAGGGGCTTACGTACCCCACAATGCGTGTGAAAAGTCCGAACACTTTCACAAGTGCGGCACCCCGAACTTATAGCATTATATGCATCAGCTCCGAATCATGTCTTTGGTCAAATGTTGGGTTTGCCCGGCTCCTATGTTTTGGTACCTTACGTTCCGCTCTATCGGCTAAGGTAGCGCTAGGAGAACTACTGCGATTGTGCCCCGTTCTGCTGGGTTCAGCACCTCAGTAGAGAAAGCTAAAACTGACTGTCATGATAAGGCGAGAGACTGGTCGCTGTTCGGCGAGGTTTTCGAGTCCCTAAA
The DNA here is from genome assembly GCF_003073215.2 of Triticum urartu. Lineage (NCBI taxonomy): Eukaryota > Viridiplantae > Streptophyta > Magnoliopsida > Poales > Poaceae > Triticum > Triticum urartu. Next base: position 101,024,293 of record NC_053027.1, read on the forward strand.
GACTTATGCCGCTTAGAGCGAGGGGCCGGCCCTGTCCGGCTTAAAGGCGTGTATCGCGCCCCGAATTCGGCCTTCCGAATACCAGGGGCTTCGCCAAATTTAAAATTATAGAATTCTATGGCTAAGTGAGAGTGATAAAGCATTATTAGTCCGGTTGCCTTGTTCGCTGTGTGAGCACCTCCCTCGAAGGACCCAAACATGGGAACAAGAGTGCTCAGGTTTATCCCGAACACCCCAGCACTCGTGGCATGGGGGCAGAAGCCGAGGACTAGCCATCTCTCAGATTGGATAAACAGCCAAACAGAAGGTAATATTTTAAATTCCAACAAGCGTTGCATAGCGCATATGAAACAAGTTTTCATACATACAGGATAAAACGAGCAAGTCTCATTCAAATATTACATCTTTTGAACACTCGTCCGCGATGAGACGGGCACCCGGCAGAACACCCTCGTAGTACATCTCGGGGTGGCGGTGCTCCTTGCCCTCCGGCGGCCCCTCCTTGATCAGCTTCACGGTGTCTAGCTTGACCCACTGCAATTTCACATGGGCGAAAGCCCGGCGTGCACCTTCAATGCAGACAGATCGCTTGACGACCTCCAGCCGCGGGCAGGCATCCACAAGCCGCCTCACCAGGCCGAAGAAGCTGTTCGGAAGGGCGTCGCCAGGCCACAGCCGGACTATAAAGCTCTTCATGGCCTGATCGGCCGCCTTATGTAGCTCGACCATCTGCTTCAGCTGGTCGCTCATTGGCACCGGATGTTCGGCCTCAGCATACTGAGACCAGAACAGCTTCTCCGTCGAGCTTCCGTCCTCGGCCTGGTAAAATTGTGCGGCATCGGACACACTGCGGGGCAAATCTGCGAATGCTCCTGAAGAGCTCCGGATCCGGGTAAGTAATCGGTAATTTACTTTTACATGCTTGCTTTGCATATAGAAAGCCTTACCCGCCGCTATCTTCTTCATCGCGTCGATCTCTTGGAGGGCCTTTTGGGCTTCGGCCTTGGCACTTTTTACACTCTCGAGGGCCGCGGCAAGCTCAGACTCCCGCGTCTTTGAGTCAAGCTCCAACGCCTCGTGCTTCGCCACGAGAGCCTGGAGCTCTTGCTGCACCTCGCCCACCCGAGCCTCGTACTTCTCTCGCTCGGTGCGCTCCTTGGCCGCTTTATCTTCGGCCTTGGTTAGCGCTTGCTTCAGGGTCGCCACCTCGGTTGTGGCCCCTGGCAAACATACGATGATCCTGTCATTTTGCAATCGCGTCCTCTTATATATATATATACACACATATCTATAGAGAGGGTATTACTTACCCTTGTTCTCCTCGAGCTGCCTCTTGGCAAGGCCGAGCTCTTTCCTGGACCCCTCGAGGTCCTGCTTCAGTATGGTGACCTCCGCAGTCAGTGCGGCGGACGCCAGCAGCGAAGCCTGCATATGCATATTGACACACTTATGTAGACTCCTGCGATATTATTTGATCCTCTGTTCGGGCTTTTCTTTGTGACACCGAACAAAGCATCAGGGGCTTACTGTCTATGCGGTAAATATTTCTAACTACATTTTAAAACACTACCTCGAAGCCTGTTAGAAGGCTGGCACAGGCTTCAGTCAATCCGCTCTTGCGGACTGAACCTCTGATCACCACTCATGATAGTGCGGTGCTCCTCGTCGATGGAAGCGCTGCGAAGCGCTTCCAGCAGAATTGTCCGGCGCCTCTGGATGGACAGAGGTCACCAGCACAGGCGTCTTGCCCCTCTTTAGAGGAGCCGCCTGCTCGAGCTTGGAAACCGCTGAGGTTCCGACGCGCGTGTTCGGTTGAGGGCCGAACTCGGAGCTTCTTAGGGGCCCCGACCCTCGGCTCCGGAGTCCGAAAGGTCACCTTGAGGCCCTCCGGGACTGTTCCCCTCGATCCGTTGCCTCTTGAGACAAACACCTCGCTCGTCGGCGGATGAGGGGAGGTGGCGGTCGGGGACTGGATCGCTATCCATGTCCGAGAAGCCCAAGGAGCCGTCCGACGATACATCGATACTGGCTCGTGGTGGCCTGCATTAATTGTGTTTCGGCGTTAGGGAAAGCAGGTGTGACAAAGGAATCCTATAGGTACTCTGGTATCCGAATACTTACGATCTCCCTGGGGGCTTGGCCCTGGGCAACCACTCGTCTTCGCCTTCGTCGGCGGCGGTGGAGCTGTCCGGAAGGAGAGTCCTTCCCTTCTTGGACCCTTCGCCCCCCCCCAGTTGGGGCGGCCTTCCTTTTTGTCTCCCCCAGTCGGTGGGGGAGCATCTTCTTCTTATTCCTCGTCTTCGGGGGAAGAGTGCGCCGCAGAGTCATCGGACGGTGAGTCCGACGACGCCTGGCGTCGGGAACTCTTTCGGGTTCTGTCGTGGTTTTGTCACGGCAGATGTCCTAGAGAAAGGACTTAGTCGTGGAGCCATCGCGACGGGTTAGCTTGAAGGGGTTAAAGCGGACACAAGGACGCAAGAGAGTTTATACTAGTTCGGCCCCTTCGAGAAGGTAAAGCCTACGTCTAGTTGTGATGGAATTGATGGGGTTTCGATGACTAGGGAGCAAACAAGCTTCGCCTATGTCTCGAGTTGTTGTCTGTTGTCCTTGAACCGCCGCCGGGTCGTCCCCTTATATACATGGGTGACGCCTGCCGGTTCAGAGAGTCCCAACACCGGTTCATACTCGTATCCGGGTTGGTCTCTCCTTGTTCCTAACTTATATTACAAGTATATGCACAAAGCTGATGTACGGCTACAGGTTGTAAACCGACTACGGGCCCTGGGCCTTTATCTGCCTCTTTGGGCTTTAACACCTTTGAACTACTGATGGAGTTAATCCGGCCCAGGTAGGCCGGTTTATGCCCAGTAGTAATATCCCCAACATTAGGCCCCAGATTGATTTGAACAGGTTCATGTCAATCCTTAGCAAAAATCTTCGTCTTCAACATCTTCTTGTAGTTGTTGAACCGCCGTGACGTCATCTTCTCTGTTTGCTGTAAACCGGCGTGACATCATCTGTCATAAAGAAAACATCCATGATATCTTCTTGTTTAATAGATTCGCAATGACCGAGGTGACCGCCCTACTTCCAAAATCTGCGGTCCCTTGATTCCCGCGCCTGACACATGTCCTTTGCCTTATAAATAGGCCCGAAGGGTCATTTCTTTTCTTCCCTTCGTGCCCTTCCTCTTCGTCTTCCTCGCGTCGCCAGTCTCAGAGCTCCGCCGCCGCCGTCGTCTTCTGCATCACCCTTGGCCGCTGCATCAACTTGAACGCGCCAGAAAGCCGCGGCGACCTTCCGCGTTTTCCTCAGCTCTGGTAGGTCTTCTGTTCTTCTCAACATAGATCTGATCTAGGGCTTCGTGTTCTTGCGGTGTTCATCACTTGTTCATACTCATGTATTAGCTCCTGGATGCACATGTAAACCCTTGCTTTGTGTAGCGGTAACTTTTAGTATCCGCCGCTAGTTTCCTGCCCAAAACCATAGATCTCACATATACTTCTGCCCATTGATTCAATACTGTTCTGCTTTGATCTTCGACTATTTTTCTTATTTTCTGAACTTGCTTCAGATCCAACGCCGTAACAAGACCTTGTGAAACCTGTTTCTGCATACTTAACCATCCGCAATCTCAATTGCTTCAATGTTTAGATCAGGCGGTTTAACCTGATAGAAAATTTTCCAAACCGGTATATGCCATTAGTCCCCTTGTTGAACCGCCATATGTTGTTGCTTCATAAAACTCCGGTTTAGATAGATCTGCTTCCGGTTTAACATTGCACATATCAATGTACCTTGTAGATTTCATCATGGCCAAGCAAGTGTATGAGTGCAATTGGGTCCCTTCTCGCGTCACAGAGGATCAACTGGACGATTTAGTCCTGATTGGCGCCTTGGGCAGCAAAGACACCATCCATTGGAGGGCTCCTGGCAAAGAATGCCCCCCCACACCTCGAGAAGGAGAGGTTGTTGTTTCGTAGACCACTTAGCCCGGGGTTTTAAACCGCCCGGTTCTAAATTTTACCGGGATGTTCTAGCTGATTTCCAACTCCATCCGCAAGACACTGGCCCCAACTCTGTTACAAATATGTGCCACTTCCAAGTGCTCTGTGAGGTGTTCTTTCAAGAGGAGCCCACAGTGGAATTATTCAGAGATCTTTTCCATCTAAACCGCCGTACTGAGTTTACTGATGGCTCTAATACGGAGTTGGGTGGCATGGCGATTCAAAAAAGGAAAGAGGTCACATACCCTCACGCCAAGCTGCACAGTCACCCCAAGGAGTGGAATCAGACATGGTTCTACTGCAAAGACACCTCCCCTGCTGGTGAGAATCCCTTGCCTGGCTTTCGTCCGGAGCGGCTCAGCAATACCCATCCTTTTCCTCAACGATTGACTGCCCAGGAGAGAAGCAAATATGCTCCCCAGCTGTCAAAGCTCAGAGCCTTTATGGCCAACGGTTTAACAGGGGTTGACCTTGCTCGCTGTTGGATATCATGGAGCATACTGCCCCTTAGTCAGCGCTCCGGTTTGATGTGCGAATATACTGATAGTGTGGATGACCCACTGCGACATTCAAGACTCCAGCTGTCCGGTGAAGAAATCACGGAGGCTGTGCGTAAGATACTGAATGAACCGGAGCACATCTGCGCTAGAACCGGCCTGCTTCCCTTCTGTGCCACCAACAAACCGCCAGCTGTAAGACTTTGATTTTTCTCTTTGCTGAATCTGTTATTGATATGTCTGGTCATTGTTTTAATATCAGTGTCTGCATAATCAGGGATGATCCGTTTTGGAGCAAAAAGCTGCCGCAGGAGAAACCAGAGAAAACAGATAAACCGGAAAGAGCAACCCGGCAAAAAACTAAAGCTGTGAAGAAGACTGCCCACCGGAAAAGAACCACTGCATCTTCTAATCCGGCCCCTGATGACGAGGTGGATAATCCGGACTTTGAGGTAGAGCTTGACTCACTTGGTTTATTTTTCATGCATCTTATTGATGATGATATTTGTCAGGATGATGCCGAAGCCAGCCATGCGGATGTTGCAGAGGTAATTATTCTCTCTTCCGATTCAGAAACTTTGCCTTCACAAAAAATCCGTCAGGCAAACCGGAAAGTTAAATTTTCTCATCCTCTTGCTTATTTGGATCCTAAACTTCTTATGAAGACTCAACAACACGAAGCTCGCCGCACCACCCGGCACAGCGGCCAGGTAGTTACCTCCGCCGGTTTACCGAACAGTCCGTCGGAAACGTCATTCCGAGGTCTCTAATTCGCTTGTCAGTACTTGTCCTAAAGCGGGCTGCTTTCGTCAACCTCTTAATCCGTCTGACTCCGATTATCAGGCTATTTCCCACTCATCTTCTGGCGAGTCGTCGGCTACTCAGCTCCCACCGCTCAAAACGGTGCTTGGGTAAGCTATATTTATTGTGATGTTTGCAGTATATTGCCTTAGAACATATGCTGTATTTAATTTTGTTATTTTTCTCAGGGCCAAACCTAGGCCGAGCAAGAAGGCCCGCCTGGATAAAGCGGCCGAAGAAGATGTCATTCTTGAACCAGGCACAACCCAATCTTGAAGCGGCTATTCCTGAGGATATTCCCAATGATCCACCGCAGCCAGATGATGATCTTACTGCTGAGGAAAGACCTACTGATACCTCAGGTCCTATCCATCAGCCCACAGGTTCCCTCCGGGTTGAAAGCTCCACCGGTCTCGCAAAACCTACTGACAAGCCAACAGCTCCAGTGCAAACCGGCGGTACGAATGATGATGAAGTTGTCATTACTGGCACTGGCCATACTGAGCCAAGCAATCCTGTCGCTTTATCCAAACATTCTGCCAAGGAAGAGGAATTAGCTGCTTTTGGCAAAGGCAAGTGGAATGCTGATCTGACGGCTTACGCTGCTCTGAACGCCAAGATATCCATTCCGGCTATCTGAACCGGCTGTATACCAGCCGTGACTATGAAGTCGGTCTGGTTAATATGATGAAGGATAAATATGAGGTAACTTCCATATGCTCCTTCTTGCTTGTATGCTTTCATTCTTGTTGACTCTCCTAGCCCCTAAGGGCCGATTTGAAATATTCTTTCAAACCGGGACTTAATACTAATATTGAATCTTGATGCTTTGAAATTTGCTGATGTAGTCCCCAAGGGCCGGTTCAACTTAGCGTAGTTAAACCGGTACTTTAAGTAATTGAAACTGCCGCATCAGAATACATATGATCAAATAGCCATTAGCCCCCAAGTGCCAAGTTGAATACTTGTATTGAGCTTGGGACTTTGTAAACAATTGAAAGATGAAGATCGAATATGCATTAGCCCCCAAGTGCCAAGTTGAATACTTGTATTGAGCTTGGGACTTTGTAAACCATTGAAAGATGAAGATCGAATATGCATTAGCCCCCAAGTGTTAAGCACATAACTTGTTATGTGGTTGGCACTTGAATCCTTCTACCGATTTGTTGAAACATATATCTATCTGCCTGCAGGCGGAGCTGAAGGCGAAAGAAAACCAAGTCATCGATCTTCAAGAAAACCTGAAAACCCAACAAGCTGAAACCTCCAAAGCAAAAGAGGAATTGGCCAGTGCCTTTAAGCGCCATGGAACAACTTAAGGAGAACTTCAAGAAGAAACGGGCGGATTGGGCCACTGAAAAGTCCGCTTTGACCAAACGAGCAGAGGATGCCGAGGCTGCATTAAAACCAGTGACAGATGAACTGACCAGCATAAAGCGGCACGTTCATGCCATGACCACTGCTATCTTTGGTAAGCCATCTTGCCTTCTGAATTGGTTCTGCCTTCTTTACAGGGTCGCCGGTTTATTAACCCTTTATGGTATTTCAGGGACACGCATTGGTCACTTGGGGTCAGATGTGCGGAGGAAACTGAAAGCCGCCTATACCTTAGTTGAACAATTGTACCACTGGTGCCCAGCGGATCATCTGCACCGCATCTCATAACAAACCGGCGCCCATTTGATTCAAGATACTCTGATGAAACTGTCAGTGCTTCCTGCCCGGGTTGAAGAGCTGAAGAAATCTGCTGCTCGAACCGGTGCAATCAATGCTTTAATCCGGGCAAAAGCCTGGGTGCCGGATTTTGATCCTATTGAAGCGGCTCAGGGCTATCCCAGCTTGAAGGAAGACGGGTCAGAATTTGGTGAAGCGGATCTGCGAGCCATAAACCGGGAGGTACGTCCGCTAGCTTGTCAACTGGCTGAGGAAGCAGATTTGTCTCATTATCAAGCCCAATATGACAGCCAGAACAAGCGAATAGCTGCACCAATCCATGAATCGGAAAACCTGATCCCTCCAATCCGTAAGCATACTTACGCTCCCGATATTGACCCGTCTTCGCTAATCCATGACGAAGCTGTTTTTCAAGCATTAATGGGAATCGACTGGACAACTGTGGATTTCCAGCCACTGGGTAGAGAAACGGAAGCTGAAGCGGCGCAGGATGACCCACAACCATCAGGCCAGGCTGGTGGCCAAGCTTAAACCGGAAGCCGGTTTTAAAACTGTCTCTCCTTTGTGAAAAACAATTATGTTATTATGGGCACCATGTTGCCTTGTAATAGGCTAGCTGATACCTTTGATGTTGATATGCCTTCGTGCATAACTTGTTCTTCCTGTGGTAATGAACTTTCCAAAACACTTTCTGAAATAAGAAATTCGTCAAGTGCCACCGCGGTTGTACCGTCAGGCGGAATATGATGTCTGTATAAAGTCAAAACATCCAAAACAAAATTTTAAGTATATATGATCAAAAAAATTTTGAGATACATAATACCTGCCACCGTTGAGTGTGAAGTTGGCTTGGCCAACCTTGAAGCGGAGTTTTGCAAACCCACACTGTTGGAGGAAATAACGACTCCTGTATATATGTATAATCAAATATGAAATATATCATACCTGTGACATCATACATCGTTGGTTTTACCAACTTTTTGTAGTAAGGGTGATAACCCAAATCTTGAGTACTGATAACTCCTTCCATATTGTGCCGGTTTATGATAAAACCGTGCCGGGTTGTGATAAACACCGTGTTACTCCATAAGAGGATGTTAACAACAAGGATCAAACCGGGCAAATAGTCTCCGGATTGACGTGAACTGTGTTTCTGTCAATTGATTGGTTAAAAAACTTTGTCGGTTTAAAGAACACAATAAAAAGCAAAAACCCCCCTTCAAAGAAAAGTATGAAGCAAAAGCAACGACAAAAACGTTTGCCAAAAAAGATTTATTTAAGCTGATCAAATGGCGTAACCATGGTCAAACACGACCAAGCTCCCGTTAGGTGTAACTATGGTTCTAGTTAGCCAGGTCCCCAAGTGATTCTTGTGGCATTTATGCCGACCAAATGGCGTGGTCATGGTTCGGGTTCGACCAAGCCCCCAAGTGATTCTGTGGCCTTAGGCCGATCAAGAGGCATGACTGGTTCAGACATGACCAAGTCCCCAAGTGATCTGGTGGCTTTCGCCTATCAAGAGGCATGGTATTGGTTCGGACACGACCAATCCTCCAAGTGATATAACACGATGCTTTTAGCAAAGCGAACTCAAGGGGTAAACCGGAGGCCGCTTTAGAGCAACTCCGTGTAACCTCACATGATGTAAAAGAACAGATACCCCGCTTTAGCTGAGGTTCCGGTTTATTATATTTAATCATAATATATACATTGTCGTAATATGTACATAAGTATAGCCAATGGCTCAGGTATAGTAAGGCCGAAGATGAGCTATATTCCATGGCCTGTTAGTCTCCTCCTCTGATGTACGTGAGTCCTTATGCTCTCGAATATCGATCAGATAGTACGACCCGTTGTGCAGATTCTTGCTGACCACGAAAGGCCCCTCCCAAGGTGGGGATAGCTTATGCATATCAGTCTGATCTTGGATGAGCCGAAGCACCAAATCTCCTTCCTGAAAGGCTCTGGTTCTGACTCGGCGACTTGTGATAACGACGAAGATCCTGCTGGTAAATCGCCGATCGGGCGGCTGCGATGTCACGCTCTTCATCCAACCGGTCCAAAGCATCTTGCCGTGCTGTCTCATTGTCCGCTTCAATATAAGCCATGACACGAGGTGAATCATGACGGATATCACTGGGGAGAACCGCCTCCGCTCCATAAACCATGAAGTTATTCATTGTTGTTGCCTTGTCTTTTGCCAGGTGTCCCCGAGACCAATGTGCCCAGGTGTCCTCCAGTTATTCGCTGTTGTTGCCTTGTCTTTTGCTTGGCTGTCGCATCTTTGCCATGTCATCATACACATTGCATCATCATGTTTTTCAAAACTTGCATTCGTCCGAGTTCTCCGAGTTCTTTCCGTTGTCCGTTCTGAGTCCAGACACCCTTGCACGCGCCCGCGGCATGTCCAAAATATTATTTTATAAGTGGCCAGAAAATGTTCTTGGAATGGGTTGAAAGTTGGCGTGTGGTCTTATTATAGTGTAGATAGACCGCCTGTCAAGTTTCATCGCATTCGGAGATCGTTTGATAGCCCAACGGATAACTATAGCAACATTATAGTCGGTCTAACGTCGGACGTTTTCGGTCTCCGGAAACAAATGCCGGGCCCTCCCTCTCTCTTCTCCCCCTCGCAGTCTCACCACGGCCCACCTAGTCCATCCTCCTTCCCCTCTTCACTTCCGGAGTTATCCGATGCGACCGCACGGTCTGAAACCCTCTCTGCACCAGTTGCATCGAACCCCTCACGTGCGCGTCCGAAATTGTCCCGGACCCGACCCCGACAGTCGTCACCGTTGTGTCCGATCATCCCAAACATCTACAAAACGTCACCGTTTCTTATTTGGGACCTCCTAACTATTTTTTCTCGGACGCCCGATTACGATCGGAGGATCCGATAGCCCCAACTTAATCCACCTGCCATATAAATACACAAGGTCCAACCCTAAAAATCAGGTACCTTGTCCCATCCTACCTAGCGCCGCCGCCACTCCCTCGGGATCCTCTCATCCAATCTGCCCAACCACAGCGCTGCCTCCACCTACCCATCCATCGATCCACCCAACCAGAAGGCCCTCTCATGGCTCCCTTTCGATTCCTCCTTCCTCCTGGCCGAGGAACCAGCGCCGCTCGCCGATCTCCTGCCCGAGGCCTCATCCCCGCCGATGACCAAGCCCAGCAGCAGCTCCTTGCGCATCCTCTGCTGCTCGACATCCTTTGCTAGCAGCCGCCTCCCCTCCCGACTCCCGTGCGGGTCCGGCACCAAAGGAGAGCAGCTCCTCGAGCCTTCGATCCAGCGGGCAGGTGCCGAGAGCCAACTCACCCCGCCCCCGCCACCTCGGCGCACGGGCTTTGGGCGCCCCGGAAAGCCTCGCCGGAGAACCTCCCAGGCCGGATACCGCCGCCCTGCTCTGTTTTTCCTGGCCATCTCCTTCTCCTCCTTCCTCTAACCTCCCTCTATCTCCAGCCTTGTATAGGGACCCCCATGGCCACCGGATCTGGGTGCCCCGCCGTTGTCCTGCCCATGTTCGGCCTCCCCTGCTGCTGCCTCGCCCGAATCAGGCGGATCCGGCGAGCTGTTCGCCGCTGCCGTCCGCATCAGCTGCCTGCTCGTTCCTCGCTTCAGGGACGAGTCGAGCGCTGCCCCGTTGACCGCCCTTTTCCTTCGCCTGCTCGACCGCGCCCCCTGGGCCGCCTCCACCGACAATCGCCAAGGCCCAGGCGCTTCCTCCCCAGCCAGCCTCCTTCACCAACGGGCCGAAGCCCATGGTGAGCAGTCGCCTAGATCCTATGCACTGTTGGGCCGGCCTTTGTTGCGACCCATATCTGTTTTTTTTCCAGTTATGCGAATTTGTCTATTTTTTCCAGTTAACCTGTTTTACAGTTTAGTCCCTCTAGATCATGCATTTAATAACTCTCAACGGTGCATCATATTAAAATGATTTATATATGAAACTTTGCTTAGAATTTCATCTAGTTTATAATATGCAACTTTTCATCCATGTTAAAAATGCTTTAAACTGTTGTTTGCATTAATTTACTCCTATGCCAATGCTAAAATGATTTAATTCATAACTAAATAAACGTAGCTTCCAAATTTAATAAACTTTATATGTAAATGGGGTAGAAATATGCCTAGTAACATGTGGCCTCACTTTGCAATGGTTTAAAAACTCTAAAATATTGTTTAGGCAGAACAGTACCAAACTTTAAATATGCATATGAGTTTCCGGAAAATGTTGTTCGTTGTTTTCCGGCCTCATTTTAAACTTGACCTAGATAGGTAGTTTTCATTGGCTTCACCTCTTGCCATGCTAACAACATTTAATATTGTTGAGTACATAAACGAGATCGAACTAAATAACTTGAATGTGGTGTTTCGTC
>NC_053027.1:101036654-101046986 GCF_003073215.2 Triticum urartu
CAGAACCTACTATACATGCTCATTCTCAAGAAGGTGGTGGGGTTATTGTAGCAAGCCAACTTTGACTCTTGGCTAAGCTATCCTACGGAACTCCACTAGTAAAATAGTTTTCGCACACGAGTCCACTACTCACCAACACAATACTCCACCGAGGATCCTCTCTCGTCATCCTATGAGAGGGCCATCCTCGGTACTCACACTTATCTTGAGTCTTTTAGTAGTATCCATTAACTTGTCTATGAACTGTATAGGCAACCAAGTAGTCCTTTACCACGGACGCGGCTATTCGAATAGATGATGTTAACCCTGCAGGGGTATACTTCTTCATACATGCTTCCACCACTTACCGCCGTTTACACGACATGTACTCGGCAACCTTCAAGCGGAAGCCCAGCGAGGGTGTCGGCCACGGCCCACCTAAACACTTAAGTCTCTAGTCCAGGTTTATCGCCTATCCAGGTTCCATCCGCAGGGAGTCCGGCCGAGGTTTCCACATACGGCTCCGAACGATGTGAACAGGGTCCCGAGACGCCAAACGGGCGCCCGGCATACCCGGCCACGGTGTATCTACCGCAACATAGCCCACCCCTAGGGTCAGCGCTACGCACGGCCGCCAACACATAACCTACAAACACCAGAAACTATTTGCAACTCCTGGACAGAGTACTAGGGTATTTAAGAAGCCGAGAGGGTCAATTAAGGATCCCAATGCATGGTAGTAGCTGAATCTTTAAATCACACATACAAATCTTAGTTCTTAGGGACGGCCTCAATGAAACAACCCACCATGTACTCCTACATGGCCTCTCATCGATACCTTTACCACAACATGTTCAACACATCCCTCACATTACCGACATAAACATTTCACTCTAGCCCATCACCCAGATGAACCAGACCTGACACAACTCTAAGCATAGCAGGCATAGCAAGGTAGGAATCACACACATGGCTCAATCAACTCCTACACATGCTAGTGGGTTTCATCTAGTTACTGTGGCAATGACAGGTCATGCAGAGGATAAGGGTTCAACTACCATAGCACACAGCAGTTTGAATCGCGTTGTCTTAATGCAGTAAACAAGAGCAGAAGCGAGAACATGGGTTTGTATCGGAATGATCGATGGGTTGCTTGCCTGTTGTAGTGGTAGTAGGGTACTGCCCTTCAGACGGATACTCGGGGTTATCCTCGGAGGCAGAACCTACCATGAAAATCACACCGAACATAATCAACACATGGCAATATGCAACAATATGATGTATGCTATGACATGGCAAGATGAAAGTGTCTTGGCCTAAGGCAAGCTAAAACAGAAGGGGATGAACTCATTTGAATCAAAGATTCAAATATTAGCTCATTAAACATGGCCTTATTACTGCATTACCTTAATCTTCTTAAACAGCAAGGTTAACTTGTTTTGTCATGCATGAAACCATTACAGATGGATAGATTGAATTTTTCTGATCATTTTTCATATATAAATCTTTGCATTTGGAGCTATGGTTGATTTTCTATGATTTTTAGAAGTTTTGACTATTTTCTGGAATTTCCTATTAAAGAATAAATCCAGTAATTGAATTAATGCGTCAGCATGACAAATGTGTGACGTCAGCAGGTCAACTGGGTCGGCCAGGTCAAACCTGACTGGTGGGCCCTCTCTGTCAGTGTCATAACTAATTAACAGAATTATGTTAGTGCTAATTGACTGTCAGTGGGGCCTGGGCCCACATGTCAGTGACTAAACTAAATTAAATTAGTTAAAACTAATCTTAAACTGATTAGCAGACCGGCCCCACCTGTCATAGACTCAGGGGGGGTCTACCTGGGCCCACACAGGGGGTCAAATAGGGTCAACTCGCCGGCGGCTTGACGCCGGCGACGACAGACGCGGCGGAGGGGCTCGGGTTTGCGTCTCCGGCGACCAAAACGACGACGAAGAGCAGCTATGTGACGCGGGGAGCGAGCCGCATCGTTTGGTGGAGAAAGTGGAGCTCGGGGAGGCCGGGAACGACGCCGGCGACGACCTTGGCGGTCGCCGGAGTTCGGGCGAGGATGAACCCGAAGCTACAGGGCACGGCGAGGCACGGGGAGTGGTGCGTTAGGCTCCCGGGAGTGCATGGAAGACGAAGGCGTGCTCGGTGGTGTCCCAACGTGGCTATGGCCCCGACGGCGACGTGCGGTGGCGGCGACGAGCTTCGGCTTCGATGGCAGAGGGGGTTAGAGGACACGGACGAGCGCGAGGAGAGGGGGAAACGATGGCGGAGCTCGCAGCGGTTGCAGGGGAGCGAACGGCGAGCTCGGGGAAGGGCTGGAGCGAGTGGGGCAGCGAAGGGGATCTCCGGTGGCCGGAGTTGAGGACGAGCTCGGTGCAGCGTCTCCGGGGCAAGCGAGCGCACGGGGCTCGGCCTACTTGATGTAGTCGACGACGGCGGAGCTTCCTGGCATGTCGGGGCAGCGAATGGACGGCGGTGGCTACGGTGAAGCTTGTCGGCGGCGACGGCTGCGCTCAGCAGGAGGGTGGGGAGAGAGCCAGAGAGGGAGAGAGGCCACGGGGAGAGTGGGAAGAAAGAGAGGGAGACGTGGGGGTCGGGGTGGCACTCGTGTACGCCTCCAGGGCGTCGACGGAAGCAGGAGGTGGCCGGCGTGTGGCCGCGGGCGCCGGCCACGCGCTCCTCGTCCTCCTGGCGAGAGGAGGGGGACGACTGGCAAGCGCCAGTCGACTAGGCCGAGCCAGGTGGGCTGGTGGGCTGCGCCTGGTAAGTTTCTCTCTCTCTGCTTTTCTGATTTGTTTCTTTTTCTATTTTTCTGCAACTGTTGGGCTTTAAGAAAAACACCAGGGCATTACCATAAATCATAAAATTAATCATGGCCACTGCTTATAATATATCCAACAGCAAACATTTTAGTTTATGATTATTTGAGCATTTAAAATATTTTATAGCATTTAAATGCCCAAGTGCAAATAGCAGAAGATTAATCCAATGACCTTTGATGTCCTAGAAAAATGTGCACCATTTTTGTCAAAGGTTTTAACCCAAAACAAAAAGGGTGGGATTTTTAGAAGGGCATTTCAGGTTCATTGGTAAAGTTTTTAGTAAACCCTAGTTGTTCCAGGGGGGGTGCTGGGGGTTCTGTCATCCCCATTTCAAATTTAAAAGGAATTTAAACATGATGCACACTCTAATGCTTGAACTAAACTAGGGTGTGACAACTCACCCCCACTCAAAAGAATCTCGTCCCGAGATTTAGGATCCTCCGGTAAGAAGGTGGGGTACTCGAGTCGAAGACGATCCTCCCTTTCCCAAGTGGCTTCTTTCTCGGAATGGTGTGACCATTGAACCTTGAGAAACTTGATATTATGACGTCGAGTGGTACGCTTGGCTTGATCAAGGATACGAACGGGATATTCCCGATATGAGAGGTTATCTTGTAGATCAAGCGTTTCGTGGTCCACTCCACGAATAGGATCCGCGAAGCAATGCCTGAGTTGAGAAACGTGAAAGACATCATGAACTCTGGAAAGATGCGAAGGTAGTTCCAATTGGTAGGAAACTTCTCCTCGTTTGGCAAGAATGCGAAAAGGTCCAATGTAACGAGGAGCCAATTTGCCTTTGATACCAAAACGATGGGTTCCCTTTAACGGAGTAACCCGAAGGTAAGCCTTCTCACCGACTTCATAAGTCATGAGTTTATGTCTACGATCATATTGACTCTTTTGACGAGATTGGGCTATTTTCAATTTCTCACGAATAACGCGAACCTGTTCTTCTGCTTCCTGAATCATATCCGGGCCAAAGAGTTGTCTTTCCCCGGTTTCTGACCAGTTAAGAGGCGTTCGACATTTTCGTCCATAGAGAACTTCGAAAGGAGCCTTGCCTAAGCTAGCTTGATAGCTATTGTTGTAAGCAAACTCCGCGAATGGAAGGCATTTCTCCCAACCCATTCCGAACGAGATGACAGAGGCTCGGAGCATATCTTCCAGGATTTGATTGACTCGTTCTACTTGACCACTTGATTGAGGGTGGAAGGCGGTGCTAAAAGAGAGACGAGTTCCCATAGCATTTTGGAAACTTTCCCAAAATCAAGAGGTGAAGAGACTCCCACGGTCTGAGTTAATTTCCAATGGAACACCATGAAGAGACACTATTTGGGAGATGTATAAATCGGCTAGCTCGCTAGCAGTGATACTCTCACGAACAGGTAGAAAGTGGGCTACTTTGGAAAGACGGTCGATCACGACGAAGATGGCATTATTCCCTCTCTTGGTCCTGGGAAACCCAGTGATGAAATCCATACTGATTTTATCCCATTTCCACTCGGGAATAGCCAAAGGTTGAAGGGTGCCAGCAGGCCGTTGATGCTCTGCTTTAACACGACGACAAACGTCGCAATTAGCAATGTATTGAGCGATTTCTCTTTTCATCCTAGTCCACCAAAACCTCTGGCGTAGGTCTCGATACATTTTAGTACTACCGGGATGAATGGTGAGAGGGGATTCATGAGCTTCCTTAAGAATCAACTGGCGTAGATGCTGTTTCTTGGGAACCACCAAACGGTTCTCGAAGAAGACAGCACCTCGCTCATCCATGGAAAAACATTTAGCAACTCCGCTAGCGATGTTTTCCTTAATCCGGGATATGCCCTTATCATACCGCTGGGCGGTTATGATCTGATCCATAAGATTAGGCTTCGTCACCAGGGTGGATAGGAATCCTCGAGGAACAATGTGAATATTAAGCTTACGAAATTCCTCATGGAGAAGTGGTTGACTTTGTTGTAACATCAGGTTGTTACAATAGGACTTACGACTTAGCGCATCAGCCATGACATTGGCTTTGCCCGGGGTGTAAGTTATTCCTAAGTCGT
Source organism: Triticum urartu (assembly GCF_003073215.2). Taxonomy (NCBI): domain Eukaryota; kingdom Viridiplantae; phylum Streptophyta; class Magnoliopsida; order Poales; family Poaceae; genus Triticum; species Triticum urartu. The sequence goes on from NC_053027.1 coordinate 101,041,522, forward strand.
AATTCGAGATCAACTCGACCCAACATCTTTGCCTGAGATTCAAATCTAGTTGGGTGAAGATATATTTCAAACTTTGGTGATCGGTGAAGATCTCGCAGCGATTACCGAGGAGGTAATGTCGCCAAGTTTTAAGTGCATGGACTACAGCTGCAAGCTCTAGATCATGTGTGGGATAATTTTCCTCATGAGGGTGTAATTGCCGTGAAGCATAGGCAATTACCTGACGATCTTGCATGAGTATGCAACCTAGTCCTTGTTGTGAGGCGTCGCAATAGATAATAAAGTCCTTGGAGAAATCTGGTGGTACCAGTACGGGAGCAGATGTCAGGCGTCTTTTCAGTTCCTGAAAGCTGAACTCGCACTGTGGAGTCCACTCGAAATTTTTATCTTTCTTGAGGAGTTCAGTTAGAGGTTTAGCAACCTTGGAGAAATTCTCGACGAAGCGGCGGCAATAGCTCACTAAGCCAAGGAAGCTCCGAACTTGCTTGACCGTCTCAGGTGGAGTCCAATCAAGGACGGCTTGAAATCGCTCGGGATTGATAGCAATACCCTTACCAGAGATTACATGGACTAGATAGGTCACTTCTGGCAACCAAAATTCACACTTGGAGAATTTGGCATAAAGGCGATGCTCTCGAAGTTTCATCAATACCAGCCTTAGATGTTCGGCATGTTCCTCTTCATTCTTGGAGTAGATGAGTATGTCATCGAGGTATACTACAACGAATTTATCGAAGTACTCCATGAAGACCGAGTTCATTAACCGGGAGAAGGTGGCTGGGGCATTGGTTAAACCGAAAGACATAATGGTGTACTCGTATTGACCATAACGAGTAACAAAGGCCATTTTGGGAATGTCCCCGTTTCTGATTTTGATTTGGTGGTAGCCCAACCTCAAATCCATCTTGGAAAAGACCGAGGATCCAGCGAGCTGATCATACAGATCGTTGATCCTGGGAAGCGGATACTTGTTCTTGATAGTGACCAAATTAACAGGTCGGTAATCTACAACCATTCGATCCGTTCCATCCTTCTTCTTGACGAAGAGGACAGGGCAAGCCCAAGGAGAGGAACTAGGACGGATGAAACCCTTTTTCAAGGACTCATCGAGTTGGTTCTTAAGATCGGCTAGTTCTAAGGGTGCCATCTTGTAGGGTCTTCTAGAAATTGGAACGGTTCCTGGAACAAGGTCTATCACAAACTCGACATCCCTGTTAGGTGGAACACCTGGCAGTTCTTCTGGAAAGACATCCGGAAAATCTCGGACTACCGGAACATCCTCAAAGTCAGGAAGGGGGTTGGCATTTAGGGGTAGAGCTGGCGCGTGGCCACTCGAGTTAAGACATTGACTGTCTTGCCCGATGGGTGAGTAAGTTGAACGGTTCTAGTGGCACAATCAATCTTAGCATAATGAGCTGACATCCAGTCCATACCCAAGATGATGTTTATGTCCGAGGACTTGAGAGCTATTAAGGATGCAAGGAAGACAAGTCTATCGACAAGAATTTCGTTCCCATGCCTTACTCTAGAAGTTTGCCATCTAGAGCCAGGGGTTTGAATTTCCATGGTAGAGGGCATGTCACAGAATGTCGTGTTATGCAATCGAGCATAGTTCTCGGATATGAATGAATGAGATGCTCCAGTATCGAAAAGAACAGATGCCGGATGGCAATTAACAAGAAGCGTACCAAGGACGACGTTAGGATCCTCATGAGCCTCCTCGGCTGAAACATAGTTGACATGGCCACGGGCAGTAGTGACCGGCTTGGCGTAGAATGTCTTTCCTGCTGGCTTACCACGGCCGACGGACTTTCCAGTCTGATTGGGGTTGTTGTTCTGAGGACACTCTCGGCTATAGTGACCCGGCTCTCCACACTTGAAACAAGTCACAACATTGGGGCGTGGAGCAGCATTAGCAGCGGGGCCACCATAGGGCTTGGGCAGTGCAAACTGCTGGTTGGGACGAGGCGCCTCAAAGGATGGCCTCGGAATAAACCTGGGTGGCAGTGCCGTGCTTGGGATCCACACCCGGCGCTTCTGAGCTCCAGAGCCGGATGAAGAGCCAAAATCATGTGAGTGCTTGCGTGAAGCGTCATAATCAGTTTAGCCTGTCTCAACACTGATGGCTTTATTGACCAACTTCTGAAAGGAGGTGCACTCATGCAGACGAAGATCACGGCGAAGCTCAGGGTTGAGTCCCTTGTGGAATCTTGCCTGCTTCTTAGCGTCGGTAGATACCTCTTTGGGAGCATAACGTGCCAGATTCCCAAATTTACGACTATATGCATCCACAGTCAGTCTTCCTTGGGTGAAATTGCAGAACTCCTCCCTCTTGCGATCTATGAGACCTTCCGGAATGTGATGCTCATGAAAAGCCTCACTGAATTCAGCCCAAGTAGTGATTTGGCCGACCGGGCGCATAGCTTCAAAATTTTCCCACCAAAGGCTAGCAGGACCTTCGAGATGATAGGCAGCATAAGTAACCTTGTCGGCTTCGGCTACGTTGGCAGAACATAGCTTGTGGGTGATGCTGCGAAGCCAGTCATCCGCGTCGAGGGGCTCGACGGAATGGTTAAACTTTGGTGGGTATAGCTTGATAAAGTCATTGATTGTCACCAAGTCATTTCGCTGATGGCGCGCAGTGTTCTGCTCAATCCGCTCTAGCAGGCGGTTAGTCTCACGCTTGTTTCTTTCCGCCTCCAGCATCACTTCGGCCAGAGAGGGTGGGTGAGGCAGATTTTCACCCCTAGCTGTACTGGCTTCCCCCTGCTCCGGGGCAGCAGGGTTGCTGCGGGTGTTGACCATCCTAGGAGAAAACAAGACAACAGTTTAGATAAGGATGGCTCAAACTTAGCAAGGAAGTGCAGAATGTAATGGATAACACAGAATGCAGAGATGTTCATCCGTATGTCATGGTAATATAAAACTGCCATATATATACCAACGGTCATACACATCATACATAGTTTAGCACAAGCCCAGGCTACAGTACAACTATGATGAAAGACGTTACATCTCATCGGAGACATTCCAAGCTCCTATACATTATTTGTCTACACCTCCGGAATTGATTACACACAAAGTCATATTCCACAAGTCACGCAGGACAGTGAAGATACAACTATTACAATACTAGTGGTACTACTACTAACTCAGACAGCTCCGTAGTAGTCCTCATAGAAGTCACCTCCATAGCCTGGAAGTTCAACGTGATCATCCGGGAATAGACGGTCCTGAGGAGCTTGTGGATCAAAGGGGCTAGGATGAGGTCTTGGACCAACAAACGGTGGCCTGCGGGGACCACGGGGTGGGGCGATGCCTCCCACATCATGCCAATCCACCATGTCTGGCAGAGCAGATCTCACAGGATACAGATCCCTTGTATCCATACATCCATCTTGCACCGTAGGTGCAAACCGAGTCAATGTGGCCCAATGATCAGCACGGGTATTGAAAAGCTCCAGCCTCAAGGCCCGATTCTCTCGGTCCTTATCTTCGAGCATCTCGGCAGTGGTACGAGTTAATGAGTCCTCCTGAGTGGAGTCAGCATAGATAGCCTGAAGATACCCTTGCGCTCCCGGAAGTGAAGCTGGCATGTAACGGAAGTCGGTGTTCCGAAGCAGGCCAGTCCGGACTCGCATGATGGTCATCATAGAATAGGCAGCATCCTGCACAGCCATCTCAATAGTAACCCCGAGTCCATAGGAACAGTGAAGGGGCTTGGTAGATCCAGGATAAGAAGGAAATATCCTGATGGTGCAGAAATATTGGCTTTGATTAAAGTCTCGGAATTGCTCTTCGACGGTGTATTCAGGGTACCAACGGTAACCCATCTCGATCATTACCCGGACTAACATAGCAGTATGACCGGGTACATCGAGGCACCGGGTCAGGCGAACCACTTTGTTTTGAACACGGTTGGCCATCTGAAAGCACAACCACAATGCAAAGACATTAGAATTTCTAGGGAAAATTGGACATCATAACAGCTGTAAATGCTCAGAAAAAGATTTGAGACATCCACAACAGTCTGCAATACCACTCAACAACATCATATCAAGGTTCTGATTCAATTAGCAACATACTAAAATGGTAGAAACTGAACTGGGGCTTGTAACAACAATCCTATAAGCTACTACGGATTAGTAACACGTGAACCTGATAGATGAAGAGAGCCTAGTCCTTAACCCACGTTGAATGAGAAGAGAATGACTCAGATCAGAGGACATAAGGTAAAGGAGTAAAAGAGCCTTACGTTCCCTTCCATAATCAATTCCCCTACATATAACTAAAGCATTTCTAGACTCGACATCGACCAGTTTGGCTCAACGAACCTACAGGCAGTCCGGCTCTCATGCCAACGCTGTAAGGACCCCGATTCCAAGTCACATCGATCTAGCCGGTAACACCTCATATCACATTGCGGCCTCACGCATGGTATCCCATGGGTGTCGCCTTACCATGGCCCGGGACCATTTGCGTCTTTTGGCTCACATATATGATTGTGTCGCTAGCATCCATATGACAGAGAACCCGGGCCGACATGGCTAGTCGTGAACCCAAAGCGGCACAGACCTATGGAGACAGGCATACATGAATCACATCACGCATGTTGGTCATCAACGAGTGACGCCGGGCTGTAGCACTGGGCTAACAGGACTCCGGGGAACCTGGGCTGTAGCAGGCTAGGCAGGACTCCGGATGTCACCGCGTGACATTTCCCCGAAGGCACAGACATAGGAACGAAGTGAAACACATGCCGGCCAGTCAAGTGTTCTGATCAGTAGTGCTGGGCTAGCAGGACTCTGGTGAACCGGGCTGTAGCGGACAACTATGGCTCGAGGAACACTAGACTACATTTCCCCATAAGAAAGGCTGCCAAGGATAAACAACTAGATTGTCGGATCCCACTCATACCAAGCATTTCAATCATACACACAATATGCCCGATATGAGTACATACAACATGGCATCACAACAAAACTCTACAACTCAAGTACTTTATTTAAAGGCTCCAGAGAGCCATACATAACATGTTCATACAGATAGGGGTCACATGACCCGACACTCAAGTCATACAATCATACAAGCACAAGCGGAAGTAAATAGTCTGAGTACAGACACTAGAAAGCAAGAAGGCTTCTCGAAGCCTGTCTATCTACATAGGGCCCTCCATGGCCAGGATCACCACCTGGGTGGCTAGTCACTCGTCGACATCAAGGTCTACGTAGAACCCATCGGAGGGGGCGGTGTTGTCGTCTGAAAATAGTAATTAAGCAAACATGAGTACAAAGGTACTCAGCAAGTCTTACAACAGAACCTACTATACATGCTCATTCTCAAGAAGGTGGTGGGGTTATTGCAGCAAACCAGCTTTGACTCTTGGCTAAGCTATCCTACGGAACTCCACTAGTAAAATAGTTTTCGCACACGAGTCCACTACTCACCAACACAATACTCCACCG
>NC_053027.1:101047986-101135677 GCF_003073215.2 Triticum urartu
AGCTCTATTTCTTGATCCATCCTCGTGCCTTGTAGTAGTACGTTTGTTATGAATTAGTAGAGTGTTTCACCTGCTGTTTGCTCACACGGCCGAGCTGAACTCGCAGGTATGTCTACTTCCCGATCTGCAGAAGAAACCTCCCAGGTGGCAATTGCTTTTTTCGAGAGGGCAAATAAGACTGTCAGTACTATGAAAGACATACCTTCCATTGTGAATCCTGATATTTTCGGCAACATTGGTGACGATGCCCCATTATCCTTTAGGAGGGCTGGTGAAGAACATGGGCCCAGGTTATCCTTCAAGAGGGCAAGTACCTCCGTACTGAAGAACAGGCGCTCATTTGTGAGTCCTGATACTTTCGGCAACATTGGTGACAATGCCCCATTATCCGTCAGGAGGGCTGGCGAAGAACATGGGCCCTGGTTATCCTTCAAGAGGGCAAGTACCTCTGTACTGAAGAACAAACGCTCATTTGTGAATCCTAATATTTTCGGCAACATTGGTGACAATGCCCCATTATCCTTTAGGAGGGATGGTGAAGAACATGGGCCCGGGTTATCCTTCGAGAGGGCAATTACCTCTCTCAAGAATAGGCGCTCGTTTGTGAATCCTAATATTTATGCCCCATTATCCTTCACGAAGGCTGGTGAAGAACATGGGCCCTTGTTATCCTTCAAGAGGGCAAGTACCTCTGTGCAGGACCGGCCCTCGGTTGTGAATCCTACTTTGTTTGACAATGATGATGTCAAGGCCCCATTATCCTTCAGGAGGGCAACTACCTCCGTGAAGAACACGGCCTCGGTTACAAATCCTGTTATTGACAATGATGATGACGAGGCCCCAGTACTTTCTTTCGAGCAAAAAAGTGAAGATCATGCAAAATCAAGGAGTGGAAATGGTGGATCACAAGGTGGAAGACCCAAGAAGAAATATAAGGGAACCACATCGATACCAAGCACTGAAGAAACCATGGAACACAAAGCGTCAAATCAAGGACAACAATACTCAATCTCAAGGTGCATGGAGGTGTTGCATGGCATGGATGATGTATCCGACGAGATCAAGGTCCTTGCCTCCGATGTTTTGAAGGATGCATCAAGTCGAGAGTTTTTTCTATGCTATGAACCAAGACTCCGTGGTTTGTGGTCGAAGAAGGAAGTGGCTAAACTTGGCACTCAGTTGCCTCCATGTAAGTGATGTTGTCTTTGCCTTCAACTCTATTTCTTCTTGCTAGCCGATGGCTATGTGTGAATGCTTGACTGAATCTGGATATTAATTTGTACCAATGTATCAAATACCATCTTATATATATGCACAACTTGGTGAAAATAGAGGTTTTCTGAATATGTAGTGTATACATGCTTGTTTTATGTGGATGTGCTATGATTAATTTTATTGTATTTCCTTTAACAATTGGAAGTTTCCATCATACGTGCTAGTCCTATTAATTAATTTATCTGTCAGAGTTCTGCTAGGGTATCTGATGAGATCATTGTGTGATGATAACGTTGTACGGTTTCTAAGTTCAGTTACCGTGAGACATCCAGATTTTCTGTTGTTGGTATTCGTCGAAATATAGTTCCATTTTCTGTAACACATAGGAGAGCAAATATCATGACATCTTCATTTTCAATTGATTTGTGACACATTCCATTTTAAATATTTTTATAGATGTGCATCAGGGCAATCCTTCCATTATTATGTGATATGACTGTTGAAGTGTTGATGCTGCTCATAAATGTATGCTTTTCCATTCGAAAGTTCCACACACTGGATTCAGAATCTTATTTTCTTCCACACATGTAGTAAAGTGTGAATCTGAAATGCTCCTGTGGATGCCAGCACATGTAGTGCACAATGTAATTTTTCGTTTTTCTCACATTCCTAAGATAAAAGCAACGCTATTCACTCTTCCCCGAGTTTCATTTTTCCTGATGTGGTGCCAAGGGTCTGGTTTGGTAAAGCGGCTGCAATTTGCCAACCTATATATGTTGATGGTGAATGGCAGCTTCCTTCAAATTCTAAGGCCTACAATCGTACAAAACTAGATTTATTAAACTGAGAACTGACACTTGTGCAAAGAAGTTGCATTTACGCTTTTTTTTGCTTAATTGAGCTTAATGAGTTTATCATATGTTCATACTGCAGGAACATGCTGCCAATCTCAAGCACTTTCTGGCTCATAAGTTCAAGTCTTCGTGCAAATGTGAAACTGATTAGAAGATATGTGCTATAGATTTATCATCATGGTTATTTTCAACAAAAAGGTGGATTATGTTACTTCTGTTGGTGGATATTATTGCCTTCGGTTTTTGGCTATGGTTTGGTCTGCGCTGTTATTGTTTGCAACTTTGCATGGAGTATGTGTTCTAATTGTTGCGTCATACAGGCCGTATCTCCTGAGTGCTTTGTGTGCTCGGTTCACTAGTTCGCTTCAAAGTTCAGTACTCTGCTTGTACAGAGATGAACTAGCACCGTTCTCTCTATCATCCCAAATTTTAACCGAGGGACGAACTAGGACCGTTCTAGTGAACTAAGTATTCAGTTCAGACTATGCAATGCCCAGTTGGTACCAGAGATGCTAAGCTAGACCGATGGTCTGTTCGGTTCAAGCGAGCTATACATGTATACTAGTGGCTGGGGCATGCCTCCTCTGTGGTACTGTGCGCACTAATCGTGCATTTGTTAATGTCTGTATGCAGTCCATATGAGCGACAATTGTTACGAAATGAATAGATGGAATAAAACTGCAGCAGCACAGTATTCACTCATAAAGTAGAGCAAGCAAATCAAGGTAATGGGTCTATATTAACAGAGAGATGGTAGTCTTACAAGGTGAATCACAGAGTACAGCTGTCGGTTGAAATCAGTCTAACACGCTCTAAAAGGTGTGCGATCTCCAAAAGAGAGGTAGAGTCCGTAGGATCATCATGGATCATATGTATAGGCGGTAGCTATGGCTGGCGGTGTCGTGTCTACAAACGATAGATAGTGAAAGAGAGGCGGTACCTTGCCTTGAAGTGGAAGGCGCAGATGTCACCTTCCTCAATGTTTATGTGGTTACCAAACCATGACCAGTTCGTCGTGATGGAGGCCCTCTTGTCGGTTCCAAGCAAGAAGCGACTGTCGCAGCCCACGGTGCCGTCTCCAAGCTTGATTGGGAAGGTATCATCATCTTGTTGGATGTATTTCTTACTTTGTATTTGTTGTATCGGTTTGCACTCACTATGTCGATTTGTTTGAGTGAGAGCTCATGAGTTTGTTACTCTTGGAGCCACCGCTCCTAGACAGTTAGGTGGATTGTCATCGGTGACCCATTTGGGGAGATTTAGAAGAGGCCCGAGTTAATTTCGTTGGGTTTGTGAAGTGGTTGTGCAGCTTGCCATCTTCAAAGTGTGATATCTCAAGGAGAGGAAAGTGAGACTTTGTGGTGTTGGTGTGCCTTCATGGTAACACCCACTCGACCAACGGAGACTATTGTATCGGTGGATACTTGAACTTCGGGAACATATCCATTGTGCCTTGTCCCTTTACTTTTCGCAATTCATACTTTCTACTATTGATATATCTTGTGTCTAATATACTCCATCCTTTCCGGTTTATAAGGCTTATTTCAACTTTTTTGTTATTCCAATTTAGAGGGCTCATCTCCATCTCATTTTTAGTTTTCAATGCGTATTAAATCTTTGCATGCAAGAATTAAAAAGGAACACACCAATGCATGTAATGTTCCTACTCATCTAGTGGCCAAGCATGCATGCACTGCAATTAATCCAAATTAATGAATGAGTTTAATTGGGATAGTTTTTTAAAGTACGAGATAAATTCCCCCACTCATAAAATTCCTTGGTTGATGAGATTTGAGATTTGAGCCTTATAAACCGGAAAGGAGGGAGTAGATTGCTAGCTTGTTGTTGGGGAACGCAGTAATTTCAAAAAAAAATTCATACGCACACGCAAGATCTATCATGGTGATGCATAGCAGCGAGAGGGGAAGAGTGTTGTCCACGTACCCTCGTAGACCGTAAGCGGAAGCGTTATGACAACACGGTTGATGTAGTCGTACGTCTTCACGATCCGGCCAATCCTAGTACAGAAAGTACGGCACCTCCGTGATCTGCACACGTTCGGCTCGGTGACGTCCCACGAACTCTCGATCCAGCTGAGTGTCGAGGGAGAGTTTCGTCAGCACGACGGTGTGATGACGGTGATGATGAAACTACTGACGCAGGGCTTCGCCTAAGCACTACGACGATATGACCGAGGTGGATTATGGTGAAGGAGGGCACCGCACACGGCTAAGGGATCAATGATCAACTTTTATGTCTATGGGGTGCCCCCCTACCCCGTATATAAAGAAGCAAGGGGGAGGTCGGCCGGCCCTTGGAGGCGCGCCAAGGAGGGGAGGAGTGTTCCTCCTAGTAGGAGTAGGACTCCCCTTTCCTAGTCCTACTAGGAGGAGGAAGGGGGAAGGAAGGAGAGGGAGAGAAGAGAAGGAAAGGGGGGCGCCGCCCCCCTTCCCTAGTCCAATTCGGACTAGAGGGGAAGGGTGCGCGGCCCTACATTGGCCGGCCCTTCTCTCTCCACTAAGGCCCATGTTGGCCCATTAGTCCCCCCGGGGATTCCGATAACCCCCGGCACTCCGATAATTATCTGGTGACCCCCGGAACTCATCCGGCGTCCGAATATAGTTGTCCAATATATCAATCTTTATGTCTCGACCATTTCGAGATTCCTCGTCATGTCCGTGATCACATCCGGGACTTCGAACTATCTTCGATACATCAAAACACATAAACTCATAATACCGATCGTCACCGAACGTTAAGCGTGCGGACCCTACGGGTTCGAGAACTATGTAGACATGACCGAGACACGTCTCTGGTCAATAACCAATAGCGGAACCTGGATGTTCATATTGTCTCCCACATATTTTACGAAGATCTTTATCGATGAAACCACATAACGATATACGATGTTCCCTTTGTCATTGGTATGTTACCTGCCCGAGATTCGATCGTCGGTATCTCAATACCTAATTCAATCTCACTACCGGCAAGTCTCTTTACTCGTTCCGTAATGCATCATCCCGTAACTAACTCATTAGTCACATTGCTTGCAAGGCTTATAGTGATGTGCATTACTGAGAGGGCCCAGAGATACCTCTCCGATACTCGGAGTGACAAATCCTAATCTCGATCTATGCCAACTCAACAAACACCATCGGAGACACCTGTAGAGCATCTTTATAGTCACCTAGTTACGTTGTGACATTTGATAGCACACTAAGTGTTCCTCCGGTATTCGGGAGTTGCATGATCTCATAGTCATAGGAACATGTATAAATTACGGAGAAAGCAATAGCAACAAACTAAACGATCATTGTGCTAAGCTAACGGATGGGTCAAGTCAATCACATCATTATCTAATGATGTGATCCCGTTAATAAAATGACAACTCATGTCTATGGTTAGGAAACATAACCATCATTGATTCAATGAGCTAGTCAAGTAGAGGCAAACTAGTGACACTTTGTTTGTCTAAGTATTCACACATGTACTAAGTTTCCGGCTAATACAATTCTAGCATGAATAATAAACATTTATCATGATATAAGGAAATATAAATAACAACTTTATTATTGCCTCTAGGGCATATTTCCTTCACTTGTATCATTCATTGTCATATCTTTTGATATAACTTGTGTAAGCTTGTATTGCTTACTTGTGCTTGGCTTTATCATTAATTTTCATATCTCTATAAACTTGTATTGCCTACTTTGATTCCTAGTTTCCATAAGTGCCTGTCTTTTTAATAATAAGTATCCGCGTGGTTTAATTTTCGCATTAGGATAAAGCCAAATCCGTAAAATTTTATAAAACGCCTATTTCACCCCCTTTAGGTGACATGAGAGTACTTTCAGCATTTCAGCGCATGCGCTCGTTACGTAGCGTCCTTGGTCTCCGGTTTGGTTTTCTTTTCTTTCAGTTTTTTCTTGCTTGCACATATATAGAAAACCATAGCCATTTTTTAGGAAAAAATCTTGAATTATATTTGAAATGGCGAAACTTAGTGGACATTTTTTTAGTGAAGAACATAAACTTTTTAAAAATAAAAGAAAACTCCGAAAGAAAAAATATGAAAAATAAAATCAGAAAAATAATAATGAGCAAAATGTGAATAGTAAAACAAAAAAACCATAATATAAGAAGTAAACAAGTAGATAAGCAACATGAAAGAAAGGAAAACAAATGACCTGTTTAGGACCTTCTAGAACCTATATAAACCAAGAAAACAATTTGTCGGGTTGACTGGCTGACCAACACTCCCTTGTCCGATTGCGACATTTAGTGGGAATGAGTGACAAATTTTGCTGGTGTACACTACCACTCAAAGTATAACCGGTTAAGGTCCCTTTGGATTGGAGCATTTTTTGTGGAATTTTGGATTTGAATCATAAGGAAGACCTTTGAATCATAGGATTGGAGTTCTTAAATTCCTATGGAATGTATTTCTATGCCCCTCATTCCATAGGTATATCAACATGAGCTCAAACCTCTTCCATTTTTTCTTTGGAGAGGCCCAATGCATCTTCACACACTATCTCCCTATTCTCTCTTCTCGATCCTCTAAAGCTCCTGTGTTTTTCCCGTGCACCATCCATTGACACTCATTGTACGATTCTGCGTTTTGGCATCTCATGGGATTTTATATGGAAGTTCCCGTCGACTACAACAACGTCTGTGGCGACTTCATCAATCTCAAGATAATGTCCTAGCTTAGCCTTTTAGATGTGTTCATAGAGGTAGGATGTGCGTGCGTGCATTCATGGGGTGCTTGTATGTGCGTATGTACAAGCACCTGCGTCTATACCGCGTAAAAAATCCTGTGTTTTTTAGTGAAAATCCTGCGTGTTTCTATGTGTATATATCTTCATATTACACTAGCGGTTGGGGCCCGCTATTGCGGGCCTCCTGAGAGGTAGCTGGGCGGTGCCAGGTGGAAAGCGCCCCTTTTACTTTCCTGTTTTTGATATGTTTGACGCTTGTGCATACAAGCGCTGATACATGGAACAATGTAGATATGTAGTTGCCATAGACAAATAAAAGGTCAGCCCTAAACTTATACGTGTAAATAATAATAACTCTGAAAATAAATCAGTTGCAATCACTTGTACAATATAACCTGATGCACAAGAAATCATTATAACTAAGCTCTAAACAATCAGCATTAGCCATTCTAAGCTTCAAAATGCTGATATAGTTGATGCTTCACAGGGACCATAGGGATCAGAAAAATAAGACCAGATTCTCTTGAATACCTTCACATCGTATTGCCGTTTACTACAAAAATAAATTGTTGGTTTTCTTCATTTTGTTGATGGTAACCTGAAAGCAAAAGATATGTGCATCAAGAAGTGGTAGAAGGATTATGAAAAGATAGCTGCTACCTGGTACTTACTAACCAAAATTGGCAAGCACATACAGGATTAATTAATCCCATAAAATCAGACCAACTTCTGCCCACCAATTTATTTATATGATATCATTCATATACCATTCCTTACTTCTGTGTCTGTATCCACACATACAACTGTCCTATAATTAATTCTTATGCAGCTCCCCCTTTTCTATCCAAAACTATGAAATTTATTGAGCGCGCGTAGTAGCTTTTGTCCCATTCTTACTTGTGAAATGGTGCATTACATCACCTGCACTATGAAGACAAACAGGACATATGATTGTCCTATACATGAATATTTCTATTTTATCTAGTTCTTAAATAGAATAATCAAATTTGATGAATTTATAGAAGAGAGAAGAGGACAAGGAAAGAAAGAACAGAGAATAACCTGATAGTCGAGGCGTGGGTGGAGACATCTAGTCCGACTTTCTTTTCTTTCATATTTCTTGTGCAGATTATGAAACTCATCTTCCCAGCAATCATGAATGATTGAAGTGTAGAGAAATCAGATGCATAATGGGTGTTCAAGTTCAGTTATGTACCAAATGGAATCGTTGTTTACCATTCCAGCAAGAATTTAAGCGCAGATGCGCCAAATGCCATGAATTACAAACCTGTCATTCAGCAAGAATAAGTGGACTGTTAAGAACTATGCTTGCAATATGTAAGCAGAAGGGACACTACTAAATAGGTGTGGGACACTCACGGTAGGCCTGTAGGCCAAATAATTGGTCAACGGGCACAAAGCGTACAGAATGATATATGGAAGGATAACTGAATGCTTGGAAATTACAATAATCTAAGTAAGTTGCTGAAGCGTCGTCATTACCAATGGTGTAGCATCTCCCAAATGTCAATCCCATCCAAAGAAATCGATGATATCAAATATTTTCCATTGTGTGCAATACATATTTAGTCGTATCTACACTGCGTGTATTTTGAAATTAAACCACATGTAAAAGGAGATTAATTTAGAAGTTAAATTGTGCATATAATGAGTTAATCTCCTAATTCCAGAGAGAGTCAGTTTTACAATTGGAGACGCAAAAATTGGGTTCCTTAATATTAAAAAATATACAATTTACAGAATATATATGATTTACAAACACTTAAAACATACTACACAGGCAACAAAAGCCAATAGTCGTATGGACAAGCAAGGTATTAAGAACAGACAAATTTCCCTCTGAATGTTGTGTGCCCTATGGGATAGAAGTTTTAATAGTGCCATAACAGAATACAGAGGCATTCAGGAAGTGTAAACTAACCTGCCCATCACATAAGGCAAGAACTTGACTGAAGTATGAAAATAGCAACATAATCAATACAAAAGTTTGGCGCTATCTCCTTAGTCAGTAACATGTCCAATCCCCTTTCGACGTATTTATTTCATCAGTAAAATCTACGATTGGGAAACTGCATTAAACGCAGAAACATAGGACACTTATTTCCAGTTATCAAGAAGCCAAGAACACATTATGAACTAAATGGAAGTTCATTTTTTAAGTATGGATCAGTGAACCATGCGAAGAAATGAGCTCTAATTAATTTAAAATTGACATGCTAACTTTCAGGTTAGAAAGAAAGGGATACAATATATCATAGGCAAAATGACTTGCCAGAGAGGAAATATATGGAGTGGCTAAACTCTCTCAAAATCAGAGGAAGTTCAAACACATGTCCCCTATCGCATTTGTACTAAATATAATTATTTGCTTATACTCTTTCAAATAGTCGTATATCGTCAAAAGAGAATTTCATAGCTCCCACTCCAACCCATGTCGAAAAGAAGTAATGCGAAAATGAAACTAAATTGAAGTAAGTAAAGCCTGATGAAAACGAAACTGATGCACACCTAAACTGCACAATCTGGACATTGCTGTTTAACAAAGTCATACATCCTGGTCAAAATTTGAGGTAAATGCTGGAATGCAGGCCAGAAGATTAATCCAGTCCATGCACGCGATGTTTGACATTTTTGTTGCACTTTCCTTTTTCTCAAATAGACAGGGACCTCTCGAGTGTTTTGCTTACTGAACCAACAGGACCTCTTCTTTTTGAAATAGACTGACACATTGGGTCGTTGCTTGCTGAACCAGCGCCCACTTAATTTTCAGCACAAATGGCCGTGCAGTTCACGCGGCCCTTACTTCGTCTAGTTCTACTCACTCAGCCAAATGGCCAAAGAGGAGCATCACACGTGAATAAACCATACAAGTACTAAGGAGTGACATGATCTGACATGCTTTATTTTATCAAATACCACTTCTCATGCCATGCTAACGAGCTCACTCTACCACTTCAAACTCTGGTGAGGAGTACAGATAAGTAGCCGACAGTGCCGCCGCCGCGACTGTGCCGAACGCGTTGTATGTGTGTGTGCGCACAACATAATAAAAGTCTGAAATCTACTAGCGGTAAAATGAGATGACTGAGCTTGATTTGGCCTTTTAGCTTCCATAATTTCTACTAGCCGCAAACATATGGAATGGACGAACTGAATTATCTTAATCAAGAACAGGGATGTCCAACTAGCTTTGATAAATACACTATTCCCATCCAACTACTTTTACTTTCTATAGGACTACAGTAGTTTCAGACCATTGCCAGGTTTTAACAGAATGTATCATAATATTACTACGGGTCATGTAGAAAACCTGAATACAAATCATGCGCAGTAACAAGATTTAATTTACCACTGTTGGAACCTGAATTTTGTTCAGAGATTATTCAAACACAAGCAAAATGGGCTAAGTCAAACGGATATCATCACCATCTTCTCTGTTAAGGCTGAGAAGAGATGAATCAACTGACCTACTCTGTCTACAAGATTACAACAGTTGCAGACAGCTCACACTAACACTTTCAGACTTCAACAGATTCAGATAACTGTTTTTCAGACTAGAACAATTTCAGTAAGCTGTTCTTCAGACCACAACAGTTTCAGTAAACGTCGTGTGTAACAAATTCAGTCAAAGATTCACCATTAGGAGATACGTATGTGCTTAGGAAGTTGGAGCATGGAGAGAGGCTCTCACCAGGGGTCCCGGCCAGGAAGACGACGATCTCGGGAACGTGCGAGATGGTTGGGATCGAAGACGGAGTAGTAGCACCAAACCTAGCAGAGAACATTCACCGATGTGGCTCGAGCTCCTCCTAGGGTTGCTGCTGAACACATGAGGATGGAGGGCGGGGAGAAGACGGAGCTGCGCCAGCCACCGCACACGAAGAATATGAGGCGAATTGGATCGGCACGAGGCATGGAGCAGTGGTGGCGGCACTGACCTGACCACAGGGAAGGCGGCGGAGGAAGGAGAGTGCGGGCGGCTGCGCGCGGATCTGAAGCTGCCTCTCCATCCGCACCACCCCGCATCTCTGCATCTCGCCGCCTCGAGCTAGGGCCTCCATCGACACCTCGATGCCATCCCTTCCTCCCCCTCATCTGCAACCACCAAGGCAGCCAGGCAGAATAGCACGCCTTGACGCCAAGACGAGAAGGTTTGAACAAGAGCGGGTCTCAGAAGGGCGCCTTCTCTGGTGGCCATAGATGGCGGAGCAAGGATGGTAGCGGCGGCTGTGGCGGCGCCGACGGGAACCCTAGCCGCCAGTCGGGGTGGAAACAAGGAGATGCGAGAGGAGGAAAAAGAGAGCACTCTGTCCCTCTCTTTTGTCCCCGCTCATGACGCGTTTTCTTTTCTCCCAACGATCTCTTTTTGTCTCTAGCGATCCCACGTGGCACGCGCCATCGACCGCCCCATCTGCACACGTTAATGCTTCTCGATTTTTTTTTGGAAGGGGTATGGCGGTAGGCCCAGTTGGCCCATCTACAACGGCCGAGGGCTGGTTATCACCGGGCCTGCACACTCCGGAGGCAATTTTGACTATTTTGACCTGTGGACGAAATCAATTCACAAAATGAACTGCCCGTGAAACTATTTCACAGCACTGACCCTTTTGTGTAGCGCCTGTCACGCAGGCGCCACACCCTACGGTGCAGCGCCTAGCTCGGGGGCGTTGCACGTCAGTCCACCGTGGCAGCCCTTGGGCCCGCACCCAGCAGTGCAGCGCCTCCTAGCTATGTAATGTGCAGCGCCACATATGTAATGTGCAGCGCCTAGCGTTCGGGCGCTGCACTGTGACTTATCCAGCGGCTGGGCCCCCCTCCCCCACTCCCCCCACCCCACACACCCCAACCCGAGCTTTGCCCCCTCTCCCACTCTTTCCCCCTCTCAAATCCTCTCCCAAAACTTGCAAAATTGAAGAATTTGTCCGTGGATTTCGAAGTCATACCCTCCCTCAAGGTAATCTTCTCCGATCCCTTGTTTTGATCCAAGTAATGCTAGTTTGGGAAACCCTAGTTTTGTTTGGATCTAGAGATTTGCATGAAGATGTGAGATCTTTGTTTGCCAATTTCCTATGATTAGGCTTTGTTAGTATGTTAGGGTTATTCTTATGGGTGTTCTTATGTTGGTGTTAGGGTTATGGTTAGGGTTATTGTTAGGGTTATGGTTAGGGTTAGGGTTATGGTTAGGGTTAGGGTTAGGGTTAGGGTTGTTGTTTGATATATATGTATTAGGGTTTGTATTCCGTGTTAATCCTTAAATTAGTACTCGTGGAAGCAATGTTACGATGTGTTGTTTGAATGCTTATAGGGATGGGAAGAACATGTGTCTTTGTTCATCATGGGGACAAAGACGCCTTCTTGAAAGGCAATATTGAACCGGATCCGGATGAGGTAGATATGTTGTTTGATAGTAGTCCTAACTATGCGGAGCTCTTGCAACAAGTGAGGAAAGATTTGAATTGGATGGACCCTAGTGATATCGTTGAGTTGGAGGAAAGGCATAATGTAGATTTTGGAATGCACATCCGTTGGAAGACAATGCGTATCAACTCGGAGCAACGTTGAGTTGCATACAAGAAAACGGTGGCCGATTCACTTGACAAGGCTCTTGAGTTATTTGCAACGAAGAAGGTTGATTCAAATTTGCATTTGGACTTGAACCGGAAACCCTCCCCTTTGGTTGCTAGTAGCCCCCACCCTTGAAGCGAGATGAAATTGTTGAACCTCTTTTGACCCAAGAAGTAAGGCCAACATTGAGCCCGTTTACAAACAACCAAGATGAAGCTTTGCAAGAGGACAATGATGAGTATGCAGACGATGACAATGACGTTGATATCCACACCCACATCCTCATCCTCCAAATGATCACCATGGCTCTGGACCGAAGCGGGATCTGATGGTGTCGCCGACCTAGACCGTTCTGGTGATACATACTCGGGGTCACGACAACCAAAAAGGTTTGATAGCCGCCTTAACTTTTGGCCCTGGCGCTGCAACATGTACAAGTGAATGAGACATCGAACGTAGCAACACATGTTAAGTGCTAATTTGAAGGAGATGTGAACCTTGATGAATGCTCGAAGTGCACCTTCTCCATCGCTTTTGCCAGCCGGGGTTGTTTCAAGAATAGTCTCGGTCTCATCAGCTGCTTTCTTAATCTGGGCACGCTATGAACAGAAATGGTATTAACGTGTTAGGCAAGCGAAGATGTGAATAGTGTGAATGAAAAGCAAAGAGGGCAAATACCACAAAGTTCATCATTGAAGCTGAAGGGATCACTGAGTTGCCTTTCCTGACTAATGCGTTGTACTGGTGTTGGGCTACCTCGTCAAAAACAGTGGGTTCTTCCAAAATCTCCTCAGCATACGCCGGCTTGCATACCTCCACACGGGTACTTGCAAGAAACCGTGTGAGATAGTTGTTGAACGCTACAGGGCAGTGCTCACGAAGCTGGACTCCTTTTCCAGCCCTAGCTTGCTCCACACTAAGCGCAAACTGTACGACATACTTTCTGTGATGCTTGGCCCAATCCTTAATCTTCCGCTGCCTTTTCCTATCCAACCTGCAAGTTAGAAACATAATATTAGTAGCATCGAAACCGCCGAGAAGCTGCTAAGTACTCAAGGTTAATTATATCTTACGCGTGTAGCAACTTGTCCGTGTCCTCCCACTCCGGCGGATGTGCCTGGAACAAACCAAACTGACGGCGCACTCGATGTGGGAGGTGAAGCTCAACCGCCCAGTTGCATATGAGTGGGCACCGCATACGCCAGAGATCCCTATCCCTAGTGCACATCGGATTCAGCCTGAACTCTAAAGGGTCACCAAAACTATCTCCTGTTCCATACGACTCCCATATCACCTGCAAAATGGGATAGAATGCAAAATTGATATCAAGTTGCAATAGAAGCATCATAATCACTTATGCCATGTCAATTCACCTGCTCAGGCGTGATCGCGTCAAGCTCACTCTGGTACAACTTGTACATGACCGAGGGATCATCTGTCGTCTCATTTATCACATCCCACTTGTAAGCCCAAGTGGGTAGCCGTAGTAGGTCGCCTTTGTCATTCCAATCATCGTACTTCACCTTCTTCGGACGTCCAACCGGCAAACGCTCCCAGCTCCATATGGAAAGTGCGAGCAAACAACCACCAATACCTCCAGATGACCTACAACAGGCTTCGTCCAACTGCACATAAAAGAGAATATGGTTCAATTAAGAGCAAGATCGCATTCATAATGTAGCAATGAAGTGAAAAAGAAACAACTTCATACCTGTCTATACAAGTAAGCCAGTGTCGCCGAACCCCAATTCCATTTGCTATCGAAGACGGTCAACGCCTTTAGCCACATCCATGGAGCATTCTTGCCTGTGCCATCAGCAAACATAGTCCTGGATATCACATACCACATGTAGACACGAGCATATATCTTGACCGTGTCCTCATCAGCTTCCGGTGGGCAAGTACCAAAGTGCTCAGTAATCCACGTGAAAGTAGCACCGGCTGCGACTCTTTCCTTCTTCTTGTTTTCTGCTGCTGGTTCCGGAGGCTCCGGAGGAACCATACCGATAAGGGCATGCATCTGCGCGCGCCACCCATCGGAGTCGGTGCTCATACATAGAGGATTCCCATCGATAGGAAGACCGGTGATCATAGCAATATCCTGGAGCGTCACTGTCATCTCCCCGGTCCGTAGATGGAAACTATGTGTCTCCGGCCGCCAATGATCAATAAGCGCGGTGAGTGCTGGAGCATTGTTGGGTGGCGTCGACCGTCTGACCATATGAATGAAAGGGAGAAGTCCTGTCTCCCTTACATACGATGTGTATCGCTCATCATAGAGCATCCACCCAAGGGTGACCCCGTGAGAACGAAGCTTCAAGTGCAAGCTCCTACAAACAAACAATTCATAACATTACATATGGGGCATTTGTGTTTGAAATAAATACGAAAATTCATAAAACAGGCCACTTTCATTATTACCCGCTGCTCCACCGCCATAGCGTACGACCGGTGTTGTTTGTCCCAGTGATCATCGAGAAGCCAAACCATCCTAACAATTTTGAAAGAAAGCTTTCTTGTCAACACGATTATCTTTTCAATACAAATAAACTAAAGTACGCCTACTAGATGCAAAATACAAAGCATATGTATCCAAACCATTCTTGCCAATACAAATGTAATTTCAATAAACTAAACTAAGCCTACCTCATGCAAGATTCAATACAAATATCTTTTCCATATAAATAAAATGTTAACCTATGTATCCAAACTATATAAATAACATGTCAACCTATGTATCCAAACCACATTCTAGTCTAACAAGGGTTCCCCAAATCGAATACATGCAAGATTCAAACAAAAATTCCCTAAATCTAATACACACAAGATTCAAACAAGGGTTCCTCAAATCTCCGAAATAGCATACATTCTATGGATAGAAAGAAGGGGATCGGAGAAAAGTACCTTCTAGGATGGATTGGTGAAGGAATCCATGGGCCAAATCGTCAGATTTGATGATTTTTTAAGAGGGGATTGAGAGGGGGAGAGGAGGAAGCCGCCAGCCGCCTGTTCTGTAACTCCTCTGGAACGAATGGGTGGGGTGGGGGGGGGCAGCGGGCGGCTGGCATCTAAGTCACAGTGCAGCGCCTGCGGGCCGGGCGCTGCACATTACGGTGCAGCGCCTAGCTCTGAGGCGCTGCACTGCTGGGTGCGGGCCCAATGGCTGCCATGGTGGACTGGCGTGCAACACCCCCGAGCTAGGCATTGCACCGTAGGGTGTGGCGCCTGCGTGGCGGACGCCACACAAAAGGGTCAGTGTTGTGAAATAGTTTCACGGGCAGTTCATTTTATGAATTGATTTCGTCCACGGATTAAAATAGTCAAAATTGCCCACTCCGGACTCCCGAGCCGGATCGGAGACAAAGAACGCACCTGAGAATTCAAAGACCCGCGCTCCCGGCCGACTCGGTACCCGGATGAGAAGCTATAAATAATCCAGTTCCCGCTCTATGTTCACCATAATCAAACAGCCTCCGCCACATATCCACATCCACATCCGTAGATAGCTTGGAGGCCATGGACTTCAGCAAGTCGGATCTCGCGGAATCGAAGGCTGCGGTGACGAAAGCCGAGGAGGCGCCGAAGGCTGGAGCCAATGACAAGGGGAGAGTGATCGTCTTCAAGAACGGGAAGAAGATGAAGCTGGTCAGACAGGAGTACATCAACTCGCTCATGGCGCTCCCGCCCCGCAAGCCCATCCGCCCGGTCGACCACGAGCGTATCGACAGCTGGACCACCGTCGACCCTGAGATCCGCGAGGCTTACCGCCGTTCCGTTGTCGCCCTCTTCAAGTCCCTGCAGGCGGCGCGGGACTGCGAGGACGACATCCTTCGGCAGTATGAAGCCACGGGACATGCTTTTGTTGAGTATGACGACGACGACGAGGATGATGATATGGCCGCGGGACAGGCCTTTGTCGAGTATGACGACGACGACGATGATGATGACGATGACAAGGAGCTCTAGATTTGGTTACTGATGTTATCGTTACCTGAGTTGTTGATGGGACTCTCTTGTAGTTGTTTAAAAATATTATAAAATATATTTTGAACTGCTTAAACGTCATATATTTCATGTCCATAGGCTCATGCAAGACTGAACCGGGCCCAACAGCGCTTCAGCTTGAAATGTGCATGAACTAGCTTGCATACAGATCAAACATAAAGTACACCATGATCGCCTGAAAGACTTATACGAGTATACCACAGGTTAAAAGAGAACACATGGCAACATTGCCCACAAAACTGTTGAACATTGTTGCTGTCAATTCAGCATGGGTTCGCTGACACCAGGTGCCCACAAAACCAACGTAAGGAGAACTAGAAATGCACCCACAGATGGAGCTTTGATAGCATTATTAATTTGTGCAACTAAAAAAACGTCACCGGCTCATAACCTTCGAACAGCAAAATCCTTCCAAAGAACCGCTCCCATGTCAAAGTACTGAGCCGACAGCAATGCCACTCAAGGTCACTCCTTTTTCCCGATTCCGTGAGACATGTTGTAGACACCACGGCCCTATTCGCACAACATGATACACGTCACCAGCTAAACGGAAACAAGAGAACAGAAAAAACAATTACAATCATTGATCATGAACAGACAAAGCTCCAAACATACAATCATGAATAGGCTTGATGCAGCGAGCGCGAGGGGGATGCCAACGGAGGTGATCGCATCGTAACGCCCCTTCAGGTGAGTGTGCTTGCTCAAGCTCTGGAAATACTGCTGCTGCTTAAAAAGCCTTTCACGCGGCAAAAACGGTGATTCCGTCATCTGCATTAGTGCATCACGCGAAACGGAGCTATGACATCTTGTAGCAAAATGTTTTAAACGATAATGTCTTATGCAGATATTGAGATAGAACTAATAAGCATATATGTAACGGGAAATTCGAGTATAATCCATGATATCAAGGGCTGGTGTCATGACTGAACCTTATATCGTCAGATCGGAAAGAAGAAGGCGTGCTAAGTATGAAATGAACCAGTCACACATTACAAAATGAAATTCTGTCCAACAAAATGCCAACATATACTCAAAGATTACGCTTCTGCGACTTGGACACAAACATTAACTACTAATTGTATACCCCGCATCCACCATTTGCTCTGTCAGCGTCGTCATGCATGTACCAGACTGACAATGCCATTCCAAATCAAAATGTGTCCACCCGTTCTAATTTCCAAGGATTTGAGATCGCGCCAGGGATGCGTGGCACCAGAATCCCATGTGTGCCCAGATGGTCAGAAATCACGCATGGACGAACGGTACCAGCGGCCCAGCGGCTAAGCTCCTACAGGCCGGCCGGCGCCGGGGGTCGTCGAACCAATGTCGATTAGATCCCAGACGCAGGCGGCGATCAACGTATCACGCGATAGGTTAGGTCACGCATCGCCTATGAACCAACAAGGTACAAACCGCGCGCGCGGACGGCATGCCTGCGCATCGCATCACGTCGCCGCGGTTTCGAGTCACGTGAGCAGATCGCAAACATCGATCGAGAACGTGGCGAGGCGTGACAGGGGGCGGAGGAGGAGAGCGCGCACCTTGGCGAGGAGGAGGAGGACGACGATCCTTGCGAGGGTTCGGGGGGAATGGAATGGTGGAGGAGGAGTTGGGGGGAATGAGATAGACGGGAGAAGAGAGGACGAGAGCAGCACCGCTTATGGGCCTAAAAATAGTACTCGGTGTGAGATGCGACCCATTCAACGTGCGAACTGGGCTCATTAGTTGCTCCTCCTCCGGGAGGTTCTATTCATGGGCCAGCCCAGTTAGCTGCCATATTCGAAAAAAAAACCCAGCTCGCTGCGGTTTGCAGAGATCATCAAGGCAACTACATGGGGAGTTCGGCATTGATCATTGCTGGAGTGGACGACCCGGCTATTCTGGAGACAATTGCATGTCGAGAAGCACTTGCGCTGGCGGAAGATCTCAACCTTAACAATTTGGTCATCGCTTCCGATGCTAAGCAAGTAGTCAATGATATTTCAAAAGCACACAGAGGCAGGAACGCTGCAATTGTTCAAGAGATTAAAAGTAGAGCTTCTTCTTTTTCCTGTAATTTTGTGTTCGAAGGTCGTGCGGCTAGTAGAGACGCACATAAACTTGCCAAATATTCACTCTCACTAGGGCCGGGGCGCCACATCTGGTTAGGCCAACCCCAGGCTCCGACTTGTATCCCACACTCTGTGAAATTTGACGAATAAATTGCCTTTTTCCCCTTAAAAAAAAGCAACCGCTGGCTCGGATATCGGTAAAAAAACTGTTGGCTCAGACTTTTTGAAAGATTCATATATGCGCTGTTGCAAAACCATATTTATTTATTTATTATTAAAAAATCATATTTTAAAAAAAAGATCCATGTAATATAAAAAACTGTTTTTGTATTACGAAAAAAGGAAACGAGAAATTGATATTAGAAAAAGGGAGAAAATAAAAACCTCAGAAGAAAATTCGGTATAAAACATAAAAGAAAAATATCGGAGGAAAGTCGTCGAGAACCAGCTACAGCTCAGTGCTGAACTTTTTTGTTCTGAGACAACCTCGTGAAGCTTTCTATTAATTTTGTCACAATGTTTAGAGTTTGAACAGCTTGAGCAATCAATACTAGCGTTTTCAGGCCCATGGGGGGAACCTTTCTTTTGTGTTCCTCTCGAAGAGGGGAATTCAACACTTCAATTAATTTTCCAAATTTATGTTGCCGTTTGAGGGTTGGCCTCGGAGATGGCCTTATTCCTCCAACTAATATCGTGTAACTTCTGTCCTCTAGTGTTTTAAGAAAAACCTCAAAGTGATTCGTGAGTGCTGAATGTTCAGAAACAAATTTAAACGATTCGTCACCTATACCTGGGCCGCAATGCCAAACATATCTTCATGATTATCATCAATTTCTAGAAAACTCAAAATTCTAGAACACCAACAATTTAGTTTTTAATAAAATTGCCTAATTTTAACTATTTTATTTTTATTTCATGGCCTAAATTTTTTTATAAAGATTTATACATTAATTTTCTGGAGTATTAATTTAAGATACATTTTATAGATTTTGTGAGTAAAGTATAGATTTTATAAAGGTGACTGATGACCATGAAATATGCAGTGTTAAATGCTTAATGCCATCTATTAAATAATATCACATGTCCTTACAAACACACTCATACATAAAAATAAAATGGCATTCAAATCTTTGGGATAAGATGATTTTGTTAGTCGAGGGAACAATTTAGATGGTGTATTAGAGTTTAGAGTATCTATGGCTGGACTTGGCAAATCCGACATGCACACTCTATAGGCCCAGGCACGCTCACGGATGCAGCCGAACAACCCCTCATATGTCGTGCCCGACAGTCACATACCTCAAACTCGAACTCTCAAATACATGCAAATTCATGCACGTACATCATACACGCTAATGTCGCACGTAAATAACAAATATTGGTACCAAAAGTATTTAGTTCTTACATAAAATTTATTTTAAGTGCATAACTCAAACATTAGCTCTTTAGTTTTCGTTGTGGGTTCACATAAGCTTTACAAGATCCCTGAGTAGTGTGTGCACCTGATGATCTCAAAAGTTCTGATGCATATGCACAAAGTTCATAAGCTGATTTCCATTTTGATCTTCCGGGATTTGAACGTGTTCTCCATGCGCTTCACAATCATTGGTTTGAGCTACACCATAACCCTCATTCTCGACAATCATATTGTACAAAATAACACAACATGTCATCAGCTGCCATAAAATTTCTGATTCCCACATCATTTCAGCTTCACGAACAATTCCCCAACGAGCTTCAAGCACCTCAAACTGTTGGGGAACGTAGTAATTTCAAAACAAATCCTACGCACACGCAAGATCATGGTGATGCATAGCAACGAGAGGGGAGAGTGTTGTCCACGTACCCTCGTAGACCGAAAGCAGAAGCGTTAGCACAACGCGGTTGATGTAGTCGTACGTCTTCACGATCCGACCAATCCAAGTACCGAACGTACGGCACCTCCGAGTTCAGCACACGTTCAGCTTGATGACATCCCTCGAACACCGATCCAGCCGAGCTTTGAGGGAGAGTTCCGTCAGCACGATAGCGTGGTGACGGTGATGATGATGCTACCGATGCAGGGCTTCTCCTAAGCACCGCTACGATATTATCGAGGTGGAATATGGTGGAGGGGGGCACCGCACATGGCTAAGAGATCAAGAGATCAATTATTGTCTATGGGGTGCCCCCCTCCACCGTATATAAAGGGGGGAGAGGGCCGACCAAGTGGAGGAGGTGCGCCCAAGGGGGGCAATCCTACTCCAAGTAGGATTCCCCCCTCTTTCCTAGTCTAAGTAGGAGAGGGGAAGGAAGGGGAGGAGAAGAAAAAGGAAAGGGGGGCCGGCCCCCTAGTCCAATTCGGTTTGGGCTAGGGGGCCGCGCGCCCCTAGCTGGCCGCCTCTCCTCTTCCACCACTTGGGCCCATGAGGCCCAATAGCCACCCGGGAGGTTCCGGTAACCTCCCAGTTTCTCCGGTATTTATCCGATAACCCCCGGAACTCATCCGGTGTCCGAATATAACATTCCAATATATCAATCTTAACGTCTCGACCATTTCTAGACTCCTCGTCATGTCCGTGATCACATCCGGGGCTCTGAACTACCTTTGGTACATCAAAACACAAAACTCATAATATCGATCGTCATCTAACTTTAAGCGTGCGGACCCTACGGGTTCGAGAACTATGTAGACATGACCGAGACACATCTCCGGTCAATAACCAATAGCGGAACCTGGATGCTCATATTGGCTCCTACATATTCTACGAAGATCTTTATCGGTCAAACCGCATAACAACATACGTTGTTCCCTTTGTCATCGGTATGTTACTTGCCCGAGATTCGATCGTCGGTATCTCAATACCTAGTTCAATCTCGTTACCGGCAAGTCTCTTTACTCGTTCCGTAATACATTATCTCGCAACTAACTCATTAGTCACAATGCTTGCAAGGCTTATAGTGATGTGCATTACCGAGAAGGCCCAGAGATACCTCTCCGACAATCGGAGTGACAAATCCTAATCTCGAAATACGCCAACCCAACAAGTACCTTCGGAGACACCTGTAGAGCACCTTTATAATCACCCAGATATGTTGTGACGTTTGGTAGCACACAAAGTGTTCCTCCGGTAAACGGGAGTTGCATAATCTCATAGTCATTGGAACATGTATAAGTCATGAAGAAAGCAATAGCAACATATTAAACGATCAAGTGCTAAGCTAACGGAATGGGTCAAGTCAATCACATTATTCTCCTAATAATGTGATCCCGTTAATCAAATGACAACTCATGTCCATGGCTAGGAAACTTAAACATCTTCGATTAACAAGCTAGTCAAGTAGAGGCATACTAGTGACACTATGTTTGTCTATGTATTCACACATGTATTATGTTTCCGGTTAATACAATTCTAGCATGAATAATGAACATTTATCATGATATGAGGAAATAAATAATAACTTTATTATTGCCTCTAGGGCATATTTCCTCCAATCTCCCACTTGCACTAGAGTCAATAATCTAGATTACACAGTAATGATTCTAACACCCATGGAGCCTTGGTGTTGATCATGTTTTGCTCGTGGAAGAGGCTTAGTCAATGGGTCTGCAACATTCAGATCCGTATGTATCTTGCAAATCTCTATGTCTCCCACCTGGACTTGATCCCGGATGAAATTGAAGCGTCTCTTGATGTGCTTGGTCCTCTTGTGAAATCTGGATTCCTTTGCCAAGGCAATTGCACCAGTATTGTCACAAAAGATTTTCATTGGACCTGATGCACTAGGTATGACACCTAGATCGGATATGAACTCCTTCATCCAGACTCCTTCATTTGCTGCTTCCGAAGCAACTATGTACTCCACTTCACACGTAGATCCCGCCACGACGCTTTGTTTAGAACTGCACCAACTGACAGCTCCACCGTTCAATTTAAACACGTATCCGGTTTGCGATTTAGAATCGTCCGGATCAATGTCAAAGCTTGCATCGACGTAACCATTTACGACTAGCTCTTTGTCACCTCCATAAACGAGAAACATATCCTTAGTCCTTTTTAGGTATTTCAGGATGTTCTTGACCGCTGTCCAGTGATCCACTCCTGGATTACTTTGGTACCTCCCTGCTAAACTTATAGCAAGGCACACATCAGGTCTGGTACACAACATTGCATACATGATTGAGCCTATGGCTGAAGCATAGGGAACATCTTTCATCTTCTCTCTATCTTCTGCAGCGGTCGGGCATTGAGTCTTACTCAACTTCACACCTTGTAACACAGGCAAGAACCCTTTCTTTGCTTGATCCATTTTGAACTTCTTCAAAACTTTGTCAAGGTATGTACTTTGTGAAAGTCCAATTAAGCGTCTTGATCTATCTCTATAGATCTTGATGCCCAATATTTAAGCAGCTTCACCGAGGTCCTTCATTGAAAAACTCTTGTTCAAATATCCATTTATGCTATCCAGAAATTCTATATCATTTCCAATCAACAATATGTCATCTACATATAATATCATAAATGCTACAGAGCTCCCACTCACTTTCTTGTAAATACATGCTTCTCCAAAAGTCTGTATAAATCCATATGCTTTGATCATACTATCAAAACGTTTATTCCAACTCCGAGAGGCTTGCACCAGTCCATAAATGGATGGCTGGAGCTTGCACACTTTGTTAGCTCCCTTTGGATCGACAAAACCTTCCAGTTGCATCATATACAACTCTTCTTCCAGAAATCCATTCAGGAATGCAGTTTTGACATCCATTTGCCAAATTTCATAATCATAAAATGCGGCAATTGCTAACATGATTCGGACAGACTTAAGCATTGCTACGGGTGAGAAAGTCTCATCGTAGTCAATCCCTTGAACTT
This sequence comes from Triticum urartu, assembly GCF_003073215.2. Taxonomy (NCBI): domain Eukaryota; kingdom Viridiplantae; phylum Streptophyta; class Magnoliopsida; order Poales; family Poaceae; genus Triticum; species Triticum urartu. The sequence goes on from NC_053027.1 coordinate 101,071,278, forward strand.
GTCAAAAACCTTTTGCAACAAGTCGAGCTTTGTAGACAGTAACATTACTGTTAGCGTCAGTCTTCTTCTTGAAGATCCATTTATTCTCAATGGCTTGCCGATCATCGGGCAAGTCAACCAAAGTCCACACTTTGTTCTCATACATGGATCCCATCTCAGATTTCATGGCCTCAAGTCATTTTGTGGAATCTGGGCTCACCATCGCTTCTTCATAGTTCGTAGGTTCGTCATGGTCTAGTAACATAACCTCCAGAACAGGATTACCATACCACTCTGGCGCGGATCTTACTCTGGTTGACCTACGAGGTTCAGTAGCAACTTGATCTGAAGTTTCATGATCAATATCATTAGCTTCCTCACTAATTGGTGTAGGTGTCACAGGAACCGGTTTCTGCGATGAACTACTTTCCAATAAGGGAGCAGGTACAGTTACCTCATCAAGTTCTACTTTCCTCCGACTCACTTCTTTCGATAGAAAATCCTTCTCTAGAAAGGATCCAAATTTAGCAACAAAAGTCTTGCCTTCAGATCTGTGATAGAAGATGTACCCAAAAGTTTCCTTTGGGTATCCTATGAAGACACATTTCTTCGATTTGGGTTCGAGCTTATCAGGTTGAAGCTTTTTCACATAAGCATCGCAGCCCCAAACTTTAAGAAACAACAACTTTGGTTTCTTGCCAAACCACAGTTCATAAGGCGTCGTCTCAACGGATTTCGATGGTGCCCTATTTAACGTGAATGCAACCGTCTCTAAAGCATAACCCCATAACGATAGCGGTAAATCAGTAAGAGACATCATAGATCGCACCATATCTAGTAAAGTACGATTACGACATTCAGACACTCCATTACGCTGTGGTGTTCCGGGTGGCGTGAGTTGCGGAAATATTCCGCATTGTTTCAAATGTAGGCCAAACTCATAACTCAAATATTCTCCTCCACGATCATATCGTAGAAACTTTATTTTCTTGTTACGATGATTTTCCACTTCACTCTAAAATTCTTTGAACTTTTCAAATGTTTCGGACTTATGTTTCATTAAGTAGATATACCCATATCTTCTCAAATCATCTGTGAAGGTGAGAAAATAACGATATCCTCTACGAGCTTCAATGTTCATTGGACCACATACATCAGTATGTATGATTTCCAATAACTCTGTTGCTCGCTCCATTGTTCCGTAGAACGGAGTTTTAGTCATCTTGGCCATGAGGCATGGTTCGCAAGTACCAAGTGATTCATAATCAAGTGATTCCAGAAGTCCATTAGAATGAAGTTTCTTCATGTGCTTTACACCAATATGACCTAAACGGCAGTGCCACAAATAAGTTGCACTATCATTATCAACTCTGCATCTTTTGGCTTCAATACTATGAACATGTGTATCACTACTAACAAGATTTAGTAAAAATAGACCACTCATCAAGGGTGCATGACCATAAAAGATATTACTCATATAAATAGAACAACCATTATTCTCTGATTTAAATGAATAACCGTCTCGCATCCAAGAAGATCCATATATAATGTTTATGCTCAACGCTGGCACCAAATAACAATTATTTAGGTCTAAAACTAATCCCGAAGGTAGATGTAGAGGTAGCGTGCCGACTGCGATCACATCGACTTTGGAACCATTTCCCACGCGCATCGTCACCTCGTCCTTAGACAATCTTCGCTTAATCCATAGTCCCTGTTTCGAGTTGCAAATATTAGCAACAGAACTAGTATCAAATACCCAGGTGCTACTGCGAGCATTAGCAAGGTACACATCAATAACATGTATATCACATATACCTTTGTTCACCTTGCCATCCTTCTTATCTGCCAAATACTTGGGGAAGTTCCGCTTCCAGTGACCAGTCTTCTTGCAGTAGAAGCACTCAGTCTCAGGCTTAGGTCCAGACTTGGGTTTCTTCTCTTGAGTAGCAACTTGTTTGCTGTTCTTTTTGAAGTTCCCCTTCTTCTTCCCTTTGCCCTTTTTCTTGAAACTGGTGGTCTTGTTGACCATCAAGACTTGATGCTCCTTCTTGATTTCTACCTCCACAGCCTTTAGCATTGCGAAGAACTCAGGAATTGTCTTATCCATCCCTTGCATATTATAGTTCATCACGAAGCTTTTGTAGCTTGGTGGCAGTGATTGAAGAATTCTGTCAATGACACTATCATCCGAAAGATTAACTCCCAGTTGAATCAAGTGATTATTATACCCAGACATTCTGAGTATATGTTCACTGACAGAACTATTCTCCTCCATCTTGCAGCTGTAGAACTTATTGGAGACTTCATATCTCTCAATCCGGACATTTGCTTGAAATATTAACTTCAACTCCTGGAACATCTCATATGCTCCATGACGTTCAAAACATCGTTGAGGGAGTCCTGGATTAGGGGGTGTTCGGATAGCCGGACTATACCTTCAGCCGGACTCCTGGACTATGAAGATACAAGATTGAAGACTCCGTCCCACGTCCGGAAGGGACTTTCCTTGGCGTGGAAGGCGAGCTTGGCGATACGGATATGAAGATCTCCTACCATTGTAACCGACTCTATGTAACCCTAACCCTATCTGGTGTCTATATAAACCGGAGGGTTTTAGTCCGTAGGACAACATACACATCAACAATCATACCATAGGCTAGCTTCTAAGGTTTAGCCTCCTCGATCTCGTGGTAGATCTACTCTTGTACTACCCATATCATCAATATTAATCAAGCAGGACGTAGGGTTTTACCTCCATCGAGAGGGCCCAAACCTGGGTAAAACTTCGTGTCCCTTGTCTCCTGTTACCATCCGGCCTAGACGCACAGTTCGGGACCCCCTACCCGAGACCCGCCGGTTTTGACACCGACATTGGTGCTTTCATTGAGAGTTCCTCTGTGTCGTCGCCATCAGGAAGGATGCCTCGCCCCGTCTTTAAGGACGGCACCGTTACTAAGGGAGCTTTGGCTGTCGGCCAAACCCTCCGGTTAGGTGGCTTTCTTATGACCGCCTGTTCGGCTTCTGCGCCGACGATGACCTCTCGAGCCATCGAAAACAATCTTCATGTCAACTCGGAACTCGCCGAGCAGTTAGATCCAATAGAGCTTTCCTCCATAAACGAGCTCTTGGATCGCTTCGCCACCCTGGGAGTCGCTACGGATTACGACCAGATTGGGCCTAAAACCGATCTGAGAGAGATTAACTCTCCCCAAGTCACCCATCACGTTGCCGTGGTAGAGGGACAGTGCGGCGACCCTTCATCTATCTTAAGGACTCACTACGTCCGGTTCCCCGATCCCTCCAAGCCGGATACCCGCGGAGGGGAGGATATCACTCAAGACCTGAACTTAGAGTCAGGCGACGGGCTGGATTCATTAGACAACATCCAGGAATCCAAATTGTCGAGTTCAGAAATTCCTCGGCCTCTGAGCCTTAGATGGGGTGAGGCTTCGGATTTAATTCAACCCACCCACCCCAACATAAGCGATCTATCCAAAATCAGGCAAGAACCCGATGAAACAGTACATCATTACTGGGCCAGATTCCTCCTGGTTAAGAACAGGCTAAGGGACTGTCGCGAGGAAGACGCAATCTCAATCTTCTGCAATAATTGCACGGACAAGGGAATACTCAACGCCATGAGTCGCCGTGATATTACACGCTTCGCTGACTTGGCGTCCATTGTACGAAAGTATTGTGCGATGGAAAGCGCCTGGAAAACCGAAATAAAATTTTGGGACAATCCGGCCCTGAATACAAACCCAGTCCGAAATAAAAGGGTGCATCATCACCAGTCACCCGGGTCAAGCACTAAAAAGCAAAAACCCTCTACAGGGCATGGAACCGTACTGGAAGGGTGGCTTAATGGACCCTGTAAAATTCACAGTACAGAGGACGCCACACCAACTCACAGCCTCAGAGCATGTTGGATACTCCGGCAGGTGGCCAAAATTGGCGAAAATCTCCTAATTCCGGAGGCCACAGAAAGCCACCCCAGAGACACCAATACAGTATTAACAGTCTTCGAGACTTTCGCATCAAATAATATGCGAAAAAGGACACTCCGCGGCCTTGCCGAAGTCTACCAAGTAGCAACAATAAACCCATGGAGTGACACGGCTATTACCTTTAACGCCAGTGATGAACCTAAATTCCGAACAGCCCGAGCACCAGCCGCATTGGTCCTCAGTCCAATAGTGGACGGCTTTCGTCTTACCAAGGTACTCATGGACGGCGGCAGCGGATTGAACCTCATTTACGAGGAGACTCTTCAAAAAATGGAAATAGACTGGAACCGCATTGAGCGAATCAGCACAACCTTTAGAGGAATAATCCTCAGTCGGGAAGCGCGCTGTACAGGAAAAAACACACTAAATGTGGTGTTCAGCACGCCGGATAATTACAGGTCCGAAGAGGTCACGTTCTAGGTGGCTCCGTTCAGTAGCGGTTATCACGCTCTGCTAGGGCGGGAAGCGTTTACAATCTTCCAAGCAATACCCCATTACGGGTACATGAAGCTCAAGATGCCCGGGCCTAACGGGATCATCACTCTCGCTAGTGATCCGGACATAGCACTCCGCGCCGAAAACAAGACAGCCGCACTGGCCCTTGAGGCACTATCCGAAGCCCTAGCGGCTGAGGAGCTGACTGCGCTGCGCTCTACGGTGAATAGGGACGATGTGGTACTCGACAAAAGATCCAAGTCCACCTCCTTTAAACCGGCGGACGAAATAGTCAAATTCCAAGTCCATCCAACGGACCCCAATAAAACAGCTTCCATCGGGGCACAGTTAAACCCTGATGTCGACGCCGCATTGCGAGAGTTCCTACGAGAGAACTGGGACATTTTTGCCTGGCACCCTTCAGACATGCCAGGAATCCCACGCAGGCTGGCCGAGCACAACTTAAATATCCAAACAGGATTCAAACCTCTCAAACAGGCTCTTCGGCGTTTTTCTGAACCTAAGAGACAGGCCATGGGTGAGGAGCTAGCAAAGCTATTGGAGGCCGGATTCATCAGAGATATAAAACATCCAGACTGGCTAGCAAACCTGGTGATGGTACCAAAGAAGGACAAATCCTGGCGCCTGTGTGTTGATTTCAAAGACCTTAACAAGGCTTGCCCAAAGGATCCCTTCCCCCTCCCTGCATCGACCAAATTATCGATGCTACCGCAGGACACGATTCATTGTGTTTCCTCGACGCATATTCTGGCTACCATCAAATCAAGATGGCAGAACCAGACCAAGCCGCAACGACATTTATCACACCATACGGGCCATTCTGCTTCAACACGATGCCCTTCGGGCTCAAAAACGCCGCCGCAACATATCAGCGCATGATTCAGACATGTCTGGCAAGCCAGATCGGCAAAACAGTGGAGGCATATGTAGATGATGTGGTCGTCAAAACAAGACATGTTGAATCTCTAGTAGATGACTTGAGGCTCACATTTGATAACCTCCGAACATATGACATCAAGCTCAACCCGGAAAAATGCGTTTTCGGCGTTCCAGCCGAAAAGCTCTTGGGCTTCATTGTATCCGGTAGAGGAATTGAAGCAAATCCAGCCAAGATCCGAGCTCTGTCGCAACTGGATATCCCAAAGGACCTCAAACAAATACAAAAGTTAACCGAATGCGTGGCGGCTCTAAGCCGCTTTATCTCCCGCTTGGGAGAGAAGGCCCTACCCCTTTATCGCCTCCTTCGGCGCACCGAACACTTCAAATGGACGTATGCAGCCACGGCCGGACTCGATGAAATAAAAGCCATACTGGCAACAAACCCAGTCCTGGCCGCGCCAAACATTGGCGAACCAATGCTATTATACATTGCAGCAACACATCAGGTTGTAAGCACAGTGCTCGTCGTCGAACGAGAAGCGGACGGACACAAATTCCCCCTTCAAAAGCCGGTCTATCATGTGTCCACTGTCCTCACTCCCTGCAAATCACGGTACCCACATTATCAAAAGATTGCGTACGCGGTATTCATGGCATCCTGGAAGCTACGACACTACTTTCAAGAGTGTTCAATAACAGTAGCCTCGGAAGTACCACTTAACGATATTATAAACAACCGTGACACAACGGGCCGGATTGCGAAATGGGCCATCGAGCTCCTCCCGTTCGACATAACTTATAAGCCACGACGAGCCATCAAGTCACAAGTCTTGGCCGACTTCGTCGCAGAATGGACGGAGGCCGAACTCCCTAAAGAGTACGGCACATATTCAAATTGGATCATGCATTTTGACGACTCCAAGATGTTGGCCGGACTGGGGGCTGGCGTCGTTTTGACGTCCCCCACAGGAGACACAGTTCAATACGTACTACAGATTATGTACACGGACTCCAACAATGCAGCCGAATATGAGGCCCTTTTACATGGTCTCCGGATGGCAGTATCCATGGGCATCCAACGCCTAGAGGTGCGCGGGGACTCGAACCTCGCAATATCCCAAATAAATGGAAACTTCGATGCCAAGGATCCAAAAATGGCAGCTTACCGCAACGCCGTCCTAAAAATGTCAGCTCGGTTCGAGGGGCTTGAATTTCACCATATAGCCCGGGAAAATAATCAGGCGACAGATGTCCTAGCACGCATCGGCGCAAAACGCGATGTAGTCCCCCCCCAACATCTTCTTGGAAAGGTTGTTCAAGCCATCCGTAGCATGGGAAGGGGAGCCGAACAATAACAGCCCGGACCCAACCGCACTGCCCAACACCGACCATTCTGACACAATCGGAGGCTCTGCCAATGAAATAACACCTTCAGCCCACGTAATAATGGTCGTCATCGCCCCGTGGACAGAACCATTCCTCACCTACCTTACTAGGCAGGAACTCCCCCAGGACCAAAATGAGGCACGCTGCATAGTGCGGCGATCCAAAGCCTACAGAGTCCACGAGGGAGAGCTTTATAAGAAAAGCACTACCGGAGTCCTTCAAAGGTGCATCTCCGAAGAGGAGGGGCGGAATCTCCTAGCTGAAATTCATGCCGGACTCGGCGGTCATCACGCTGCAGCCCAGTCCCTTGTAAGCAAGGCCTTCTGTACAGGCTTTTATTGGCCGACGGCCCGGGCAGACGCTCAGGACTTAGTCCAACGATGCACCGGTTGCCAGCTCTTTGCAAACCAAAGCCATATGCCACCCACCGCCCTCCAAACCATCCCCATTACTTGGCCCTTCGCGGTCTGGGGGCTGGACATGGTTGGACCCTTAAAGGCGGAACCCACAAGCAAAAATACTTACTGGTCATGGTGGATAAGTTCACCAAATGGATAGAAGCCAAGCCTGTTAAGACGGCCGAATCCGGACTGGTGATAGACTTTATATCTGGGGTTGTACACCGTTACGGCGTCCCCACAGCATCATCACTGATAACGGCACGGACTTCACGGCCGACGAGGTAAAACTCTGGTGCAAAAACATGGGCATCAAGCTCGATTGTGCTTTCGTCTATCACCCACAAACTAACGGCCAGGTCGAACGTGCAAATGGTCTTATCATGAGTGGCATCAAACCCAGATTAGTGCGGTCCCTCAAGGAATCTAACACACACTGGGTAGAGGAGCTCGACTCCGTACTCTGGGGGCTGCGGACCACGCCGAATTGCACCACCGGATACACACCATTCTTTATGGTGTACGGCGCAGAGGCAGTTTTGCCTTGCGACATAATTCATGACTCACCTCGAGTGCGCATGTCCGAAGAAAGAGAAGCCGAGCTCGATCGGCAGGACAGCTTGGACGCATTGGAGGAGGAGCGTGATGTGGCAAAAGCCCGTTCCGCATTTTATCAATAGCAGGCTCGAAGATACCAAAGCAGAGAAGTACGGGCCAAAAATTACAATGTTGGCGAATTAGTTCTACGACTACCGGACAAGAAAAAGGACAAACTCAAGCCCAAGTGGGAAGATTCCTTCATAATTGACCAAGTCCTGACTGGTGGAGCGTACCGCCTGCGGGATGCATCGGATAACCGACTCGAGCCAAACCCATGGAACACAGCCCGTCTCCGAAGATTCTATGCCTAGCGCCGGACTCTGTGTTCGTCTCCTTCCTCTGTCCATTTTTTATATTTTCTGTCTTACATTTCTCTTCTCTCTCTCTCTCTCTCTCTCTCTCTCTCTCTCTCTCTCTCTCTCTCTTATAGCCTCTAAAGGCTCATAAAGTGACGCGCTACCCGCACTCATTAAACTTGGGGGCTTCTTTAAACAGAAGCTTATTCATACGGGCTTCATGCCCAACACATGTGTCACACTTCCGCATGTACCTTTTATTCACCATTATATGCATCGATATGACTTAAGTTTTGGCCAAGCTGGGTTGCCTGGCTCCTGTGCTTACCCCTACGTTCCCGATTGTTCGGCTAGGTGGTAAAGGGAGCACCTCTGCGATTGTTACTGCCGGGACAGCCGGACGTGTACCTCAGACTGGGTGAAGCCGAAAGCTAGCGTTCTTAAGGGAATATTCGGTCGGTGAACTAAAGATGATCTTCTTTATTTTTATCTATACACCCCCAGATGTTTTTCCTGCGTTTCTTTTCGCAGCATGGACATGCACCTTAGGGCATGCCTCCCAGGGAAAGGAACCCCTAATGGAACTATTCTCCCTGGAAGATGTTTCTTACTAACCATGTAATATAACAAACCTAGTCGGGCACTTGTCTGTTCACGCCCTAATAACTGTTGGAAATATGCCCTAGAGGCAATAATAAAAGCATTATTATATATTTCCTTGTTCATGATAATTGTCTTTATTCATGTTATAATTGTGTTATCCGGAAATCGTAATACATGTGTGAATAATAGACACTAACATGTCCCTAGTAAGCCTCTAGTTGACTAGCTCGTTGATCAACAGATAGTCATGGTTTCTTGACTATGGACATTGGATGTCATTGATAACGAGATCACATCATTAGGAGAATGATGTGATGGACAAGACCCAATCCTAAACATAGCACAAGATCGTATAGTTCGTTTGTTGGAGTTTTCCAATGTCAAGTATCTTTTCCTTAGACCATGAGATCGTGTAACTCCCGGATACCGTAGGAGTACTGTCGGGTGGTAGGTGCGACATATGCCAACGGGTGGCTTATCATTGTGGGAGCCAGTAAGACGTCGCCGGTGCCTGGAAACGGGATGAGGCGAAGACATGCACACCGGCGAATCTTACCAAGCTTCGGGGCTCTCCGTGGAGATAACACCCCTACTGCTGCTCTACGGGGTCTCTGCATGATCTCTAGATGGACAAGTAGCTACACAATGCTCCTTGAGCTGTTCGGTGGGAGGAGGAAGAAGGGCACGGCTAGCTTGCTTCTTCTCCTTGTGTGGTGTCTAAAACTAGCTGAGGGTCGAACCCTTTGCATGGGTGCCCCGGGGGGTTTATATAGGCCTACCCCCGGGGGTACAATGGTAATCCGACTGGGCGCGGGGCCCAACCGTCTGTGACTGCACTCGCCGGCTTCTGCGCCGGCTGCTGGGGCCCGCCGACTGGTGGGCCCCGCCGGCTGCCGGCCCCTTGGTCGACAGGCAGGCCCCACCGTCCAGGACCTGGTCGGTGGCTGGTTACTATTGCTCCATCTTGGTGACGTGGGCTTCGTCGTGGTAGGCGCGGCTACAGTGCCGCCGCCCGTCGGGCGATCGCTGTAGCCTCACCGCGTCTTGTCTCCTTAATGGGGCGTCTCCTTCGAGGGAGGCGGCAAGCCGGCTGTGGGGAGCCGGCTCTGTCTTGGGCCGACTGGGGGGAGGCGTGGCCGCCTTCGGGTGTCTCTCTGCCCGAAGGGGCCCACCGTCTATGGGCCACGCTGGCGGCCCGTCGGGGGTGACATCAGGGTCAACATGGCAACAGTGCTGCGCCGGATGGGTCATGCCCACTCCGTACGGCGCACTGTGCTAGGCATGCTCCGGGATTCGGGGGTGGCAGGCTTCACTATAGCCACGCCCCGTCACATCGCCGCTAGGTGGATGCAAACTTTGAGGGTACGGTCTCGACCGCTTTATGGGAGCCGGCTTCTTGGAGTCGGCCTTCTCGCGGCCGGCTTCTCAAATTCGGCCCTCCCGTGGCTTTCTTCATGAGGGTTAAAGTCGGGCCGCCTTCCTAAAGCCGGCCTGGGTGACAGCCAGCAAGGGGAAGGCGGCCCCATGTCTTGGATTCTTGAGAGCCGGATGGGCTCGTAATTTTTTCAGAAGGGCCAGGGGAAGCCGGCTAGGTTACCCATGGCTATTTACTCCGACAGTAGTCCCCAAAGCTGATCGAGCTTCGAGGCAGACAAAGGGACGAGAAGCTTGGTCAGCTTCCTATCCTGAAGAGCCGGCTTTGCGGGTGTATGCCGATTTCGGGGAGCCCTGTGTCTGGCAGGCGGGAAAGTGGTCGACCCGCGTGCTGACCGCGGGCCCTCCCGTGGGCCACGTGGCAGCAAGACTCTGTCAGCGCACGCGCGCGACGGGATGCCGCCGCAGGCCCGGGCCCGCCACTCCTAGGCCTCGGCCCGAACACTGATCCTCTGCGGCCCAGGTGGACCGCTCACCTTCTCGTGGCGATTTTATTTCGCCGTTAAGGCGCAATAAGCGCGGGACGTGGGGGAGTGGGCACGATCGATCCTCATGTTTCCCCACGCCGCGCCTCCTCGGCTCCGCCACGCGAGCCTATAAGTAGGGGGAGGAGGGGGAGCGACAGAGGTTCGCACGCTCTCTCTCGCTCCGCCCCTTCTCGCCCTCCTTTCTTCCTCTCGTTGCCGCCGCAGCCTCCCGTCTTAGCGCCGCTGCGCCGCCACATCGTCTTGCTCCCATGGCGCTGTTGAGCTCGTGGGACGGCTCCAACGTCCACGAGGACCACGTTGAGTTCCTCCGCCAGACTCGGCGCCTGCCCGACGCCAACCTTGTGCGGGTCCGCCTGGCGCTGAAGACGGAGATTTCACCGGCACCGGAGGAGGGCGAGCGGGTCGTCTTCCGCTCGCACTTCCTGCGCGGCTTCGGCCTTCCGGCGAGCGGATTCCTGCGCTCCTTCCTCGAGTTTTACAACCTTCAGCCGCATCACCTCACGCCCAATGCGGTGATGCTGCTATCGGCCTTCGTCTCCCTCTGCGAAGGTTTCTTGGGGCTGCTCCCCACGCCGGAGCTCTGGGGAGAATTCTTCCAGAGCAAACTCGGCACCGTCGTCGCAGGCGTGCCCACCCCTGCGGGGCCTTCATCGCCATGAGGAGGGCGGGCGAGAACAACCCGTTCCCGCCCATCCTCCTGATCCAGCCGGTGAAGATCTGGCAGAAGTCATACTTCTACGTGAAGAACGTCGCCGAGCAAGGAGACCACGTCAACCTGCCGGCTTACGTAGTCGGCCCGCCGGCTGGGAGGCAGCCCTCATGGAGTTTCCGGTCCCGGTCACTGTCTCAGGCCAGGAACGCTGCCGTCTCCCGGCTTCAGGTGATGATCCAGTCGGAAGGCCTGAGCGGGGCCGACTTGGTGGCCGCCTTCGTGGAGCGCCGGATATCTCCTCTCCAAAGCCGGCCCCACATGATGTGTCAGATGAGCGGCCGCTTCGACCCAAGCCGGCTGAGCACCAGGGAGATGCCTCATGCGGAGGTATCGTACATGGTAAATTATATCTCCAATTGCAAGCTCGCCGAGGACTAGCGATACGGCAAGGCGCCGTATTCTCGTGCCAACCCTCCGCCAGTGGTAAGCTTTCCTCTCTTTCTTCTTTTCGTTGGTAGCCGGCTTTATGATGGCCGGCTTTTGATTGGTCGGTTCTTCTTAGCAGAACCCCCTTCTCCCGCCGACGACCGGGGCAGCGGGGATAGAACGCCAGTAGGCCCCCGACCGCACGGCGGACGACGTCGACGGCCCGGATTTGGGGGCGGCCGCCATGGAAGACGCCGTTGTGGGGGACGATGCCGAGCCCGGAGGCACAAGGCTCACCGCCAGCTTCGAGGACTGGCCGGATGATGCCGAAGCCGAAGTCGCCCCGCGTCGCCAGCCGGCGGCCGACCATCAAGGCGCGGGCTCGTCCACCGTGCCATCTGCCAGCGGCGGCGCACAGAAGCGCCGGGCCGCGTCAATCCTCTTCGGCAGTCGGCCGAAGAAGTCCAAAGCCTCCACCACAGCGACCAAACGAGACGAGGCGGCCGCCAAAGCGGCCCGCTTCCGCAAGGCGGTGAAGCAACCTCAGGCGGTCTCAGCGTAAGTCGTTGATTGCCTTGTCGCATGCTTTTCATCGTTCTCTCTTGTTCGAACATTCTTCTTAACCTTTTCCCGCTTGCTGGACAGGGCGCCGCTTTCCCTTGAGCGGGGTCCGGGCGGCTCCGTAGTTGGGCCGACTGGAGGGTCTTCGAACTCTCGCTGCGTGGACCCCCGCGCCGACCTCAGGGAGGCCACGGAGCGGAATGCCCGTGAGGCGGCGGAGAAAGCGGCCGCCCAGGCGGCGAGGGAGCAGGCCGACGCGGCAGCCAAGGCTTAGGCGGAGGCGGCGACCGCGGAAACGGGGGCGAAGGGTTCGCGTAACCAGCCCCCGCTGCTCGCCATTCCCCTCCGAGCCGTGGCCCCCGACACCCCATTGCCCCTGGCGGAGGAAATCGTCCAAGACCCTCCGCTGATGGAGAGGAGGGAGGACCCCGTGGTCTTCGCGGGGAGAGCGCCGCTGGCGGCGCCAACCGGAGCGGGCCAAGGCGGCCAATCGTCAGCGGCGCCAGAGGAGCCGGCCGGGGGTGAGCCGGAGGACGGAGCCGGCCTCGAGGTGGAGCCGGTGACGCGTCGGCGCGCAGGGGGAGGCGCCGCTCCGCCGGAGTCGCGCCGAGTTGCGGGCGCCGGTCAGTCGGCGGAGGCTCTCGAGACAGCCAGCACCGCCACGTCCGAGTGGACTCCCAGCGGGGGGACTGGTGAGCTGAATGTGGCGGCTCAAGAGGTCCGGAGCCGGCTTCAAGCTCAGGCCGCCCTGCTGCAGCAGTACACCCAGGAGTTCTTGTCGACGCGGGCCGCCATCCGGGTGAGTCTTTCATCCTTGGCCGCTTTGGTCTCTTGATTTCTTCCGTGGGGGCGCGTCAGCGCACCCACTGGGTGTAGTCCCCGAGATTCGGGCCGACTGCTGCGCAGTCGGGTCGGATCTTTCTTGATGACTACCTTATTTTTGCTTCCTGTCTGAACCTCCAGGAATATCATAACTCCCGTGCTGCCGCCTTCAACTCCCAGGCTCGGGAGTTGGGTCGGAGGACCGACGACCTGGCCGACAGCCGAAGTAAGTATCTTGTCTGTCTCCTGTGGGGGCGCGTCAGTGCAGCCACTGGGTGTAATCCCCGAGATTCGGGACGACTGCTGAGCAGTCAGGTCGGATCTTTCTTGACGAATTTTTCCTTATTGGTTTTTCTTTTTCTTTGTCTTCAGGGGCCAACGCTGACTTGAGGAAGGAGCTCGGCGAAGCGCAGGCCGCCCTTCATACCAAGGATGCTGAGTACGCTGCCTTGGTCCAGGAGCGTGACCGCCTAGCCAAGAAGCTGGCTGACCAGGAGGCAAGCCACAAGGCGGCCCTGCAGAAAGCGCAGGATGGCGAGGCCGCCCTGAAGGCAGAGTTTGAGACCGAGGCGGCGAGTTGGGCTGAGACCTGGCGAGCGCTGGATGAAGGCTTCGGCCGCATCGAGGACTTGATCGACGGTAAGCCGTCTTCCTCGCTCCTCTCCTGCTCCTTGCCGCCTGGGTTTTTGGCTTGACTTGTGCTGCCGCCTATTTTCTTGTGCAGACTACTTTCCCGGCTACTCCGCCTTCGCCGCCCAAACCATCGAGGCCCATCGCGAGGCGCGCCGTCAGGCGGGGGCCAACATCGCGCCGGACGCAAACCGGACGCTTGAGGAGCAGCTCTTGGCTGTCCAGGCGCGGCTGCAGCCGGCTCATCGGATGCTTCGCCGGCTCCAACGTGCCGGGGCGCAGGTGTTGGCCGCCCTCTGGCCCGGCGAGACGATCCCCCGCACTCCAAGCCGGACTGCCGACTGGCTGGAGGTCGCAGTTGGTCGCTTTGAGGCTTGGAAGGCGTCGGCGGCCCGCCTCGGAGCTGGGCGGGCGTTGGAGTTCGTTCGGGCTTGGTACCCAGGGCTGAGCCTGGACCAGCTGCGCACTTGGCGGATGGAGGCCGACGCGGAGCTGGAGGAGGTGAGGCCGGCTATCGCCCAGCGTGCTTCAACGATCGCCGAGTGCACCGACATCAGCGTTTTTGCACCCGAAATCGATGATGATGGCGTTGCCCAGCCGGAGGAGTGGTTCGGGCTGAACCTGGCGGTAGGCGAGGACTCGGCAGAGGAGATCGCCTCTAGCGATGAGGGCGAGGATGACGAAGAAGAGGACGATGAAGACGTCGAGCCGGCTGGTGGAACAACCGGCCGACCTCAGCAACGAGGCGCGTGGAAGCGCGCCCTCTGCGGGAGGCGGTGATCAAGTCGAGGTTCGCCAGCCGGCCGCTCCTTCAGCCGGCACAACCATTTTCGCCAACCAGCCCGACTCGTCGGTCGCTCCGCCAGCTTGACCTGCCGTTCTTATTTTTCCTGCTTGTTGTCTTTTGAACAATCTTTATTAAGCTTTCGCAGTTCCACCCACTGGGGGTGTATCCATACTATGTTGAATGCTGGCCTCTTGGAGGTCTTTTATGTAAATATTATTGCGTGCATGTTTGGTTTCCATTCGCGTATGCTTTTTATCCTTGGGCTTTTTCCTTTGCCGCCTTCCCTCTTTGGGGAGGCAAGTACTCGAGCTTTCTTGGATTGAAGTGAAGTGAATGGAAACCGGCCGGCCGGCTACTCTGGTAGTCGGCCGGTGGTAGGCGGCAAACCGGCTTTCGTTATATTAGTCCGTTGGTCCCTGGCCATTTTTTCGTGTGGGCGCCCGTTCCTGCTCTTAGCTCTTGCCAGCCGGACAGCCGGTTCTTCGAACTGCGACTTTTGGCAAGAGAAAGCTTGGGAGCCGGCACATTACTTGTCTGACTGCGGGTAGGACTTCTAATATAACTCCAGGCGGCCAGTCCCCGGGCCGACTAGTCGAACCCGGTGCCGGACGGAACAAGTAAATGAAATGACAAGGTCATAAGCATGATATTTTCATTCATAGATAAGAGATGGCAGTCCCCGAGCTCTCCTCGGGGGGCCTATTGTCTCGTACTTAATACAAAAGTTAGCGTGATACATACTGCATTTCAACTGTAAAATCTTCGAAGGAGGTTGGCGTTCCATGGTCGTTCCGACTCCTTGCCGGAGTCGTCTCTCTTTCGTGCCTTCGGCTTCTGCGCGTCGATCAGGTAGTAGGAGTCGTTGCCTAAGGCTCTGCTGATGACGAAGGGGCCTTCCCAAGGGGCCGAGAGCTTGTGCTGGCCGGCTGGTCGCTGGATCAGCCGGAGCACAAGATTGCCCTCTTGGAAAGATCTTGGCCTGACCTTCCGACTGTGGTAGCGGCGCAAACCCTGCTGGTAGATGGCAGACCGGCTGAGGGCTAACAGCCGGCCTTCTTCCAGCAGGTCGACGCCGTCTTCTCGTGCTTCCTTGGCCTCCGCCTCCGTGTACATGGTTACTCGAGGCGAGTCGAACTCGATGTCAGTTGGGATGACCGCCTCGGCACCATACATAAGGAAGAAAGGGGTGAAGCCTGTTGACTTGTTTGGTGTAGTGCGCAGACTCCAGAGGACAGCCGGCAGCTCATCGAGCCAACAGCCGGCTGAATGCTCCAGAGGTACAACCAGTCGGGGCTTGATGCCGGAGAGGATGAGGCCGTTGGCTCGCTCGACCTGGCCGTTTGACTGCGGGTGGGCGACGGACGCTAAGTCCAGCCGGATACCTTGGGCTGCGCAGAAACGTGCCAAGGCTCCTTTGGAAAAATCCGTGCCATTGTCGGTGATGATGCTGTGTGGCACGCCGTACCGAGTTGTTATGTCTGCGATGAATGTCACAGCAGTCGGCCCATTCAGCATCTTGATCGGCTTTGCCTCAATCCACTTGGTGAATTTGTCCACGGCAACGAGCAAATGCGTCATGCCGCCGCGCGCCGTCTTGAATGGGCCCACCATGTCCAGTCCCCAAACGGCGAAGGGCCAGGTGAGGGGAATGGTCTTGAGTGCTGAAGCCGGCATGTGTTGCTTGGAGCTGAAGAGTTGGCACCCTTTGCAATATTTAACTAATTCTTTGGCGTCATCCAAAGCAGTCGGCCAGAAGAAACCATGGCAGAAAGCTTTGGCGACGAGTGATCTTGAAGCCGCATGGTGGCCGCATTCTCCTTGGTGAATGTCTCTGAGGATTGCAATGCCCTTCTCTTGCTCGATGCACCGTTGGAGGACTCCGGTGACACTGCGCTTGACGAGCTCTATGTTGACGATTGTGTATGCTCCGGATCGACGTTGGACTTGTCTTGCCTCTGCTTCGTCAGCCGGCAGATCTTGGTTTACTAGGAAGTTGAGGATGGACTGAGCCCATGATGGAGCTGCGACTTCTCCTACTGCCAATGTGGCTACAGCCACCAGGGTGGGCGGGCTGGGTGGTGAAATGCTGGAGTCAGCCGCCGGCTGTTGTGCTGGTGCAGTCCCCGGGCCGACTACTTGGTTCTTCGAGCCGGACCCGACCGCGTCGGGGTCAGGTGGTACGAAGATGGAATCGGACTCTGGAGACGGCTTGATAGACGGCTTGAGGATGTTGGGGAACGTAGCAATAATTCAAAATTTTCCTACGTGTCACCAAGATCAATCTATGGAGAGACTAGCAACGAGGGGAAGGAGAGTGCATCTACATACCCTTGTAGATCGCTAAGCGGAAGCGTTCAAGAGAACGGGGTTGATGGAGTCGTACTCGTCGTGATCCAAATCACCGATGATCCTAGTGCCGAACGGACGGCACCTCCGCGTTCAACACACGTATAGCCCGGTGACATCTCCCATGCCTTGATCCAGCAAGGAGAGAGGGAGAGGTTGAGGAAGACTCCATCCAGCAGCAGCACAACGGCGTGGTAGTGATGGAGGAGCGTGGCAATCCTGCAGGGCTTCGCTAAGCACCGCGAGATATGAGGAGAAAGAGAGGGAGGGCTGCACCAACAGGCAGAGATCAGATCGCGTGTTATGGGCAGCCCCAGGCCTCACTATATATAGGGGAGAGGGAGGAGGGTGCGCCCCCTCTAGGGTTCCCACCCCTAGGGGGGGCGGCATCCCTAGATGGGCCTTGGGGTGGCGGCCAAGGGAGGATTCCCTTCCCCCCAAGGCACCTAGGAGGTGCCTTCCCCTCCTAGGACTCTTCCTTTTAGGGCTTCCCCACACTAGGCGCATGGGCCCTAGGGGAAAGTGGTGCCCCAGCCCACTTTGGGCTGGATCCCTTCCCACTTCACCCCATGGGACCCTCCGGGATAGGTGGCCCCACCCGGTGGACCCCCGGGACCCTTCCGGTGGTCCCGGTACAATACCGATGACCCCGAAACTTGTCCCGATGGCCGAAACAGGACTTCCCATATATAAATCTTTACCTCCGGACCATTCCGGAACTCCTCGTGACGTCCGGGATCTCATCCGGGACTCCGAAACAACATTCGGTAACCACATACAAACTTCCTTTATAACCCTAGCGTCATCGAACCTTAAGTGTGTAGACCCTACGGGTTCGGGAGACATGCAGACATGACCGAGACGTTCTCCGGTCAATAACCAACAGCGGGATCTGGATACCCATGTTGGCTCCCACATGTTCCACGATGATCTCATCGGATGAACCACGATGTCAAGGACTTAATCAATCCCGTATACAATTCCCTTTGTCTATCGGTACGACACTTGCCCGAGATTCGATCGTCGGTATCCCGATACCTTGTTCAGTCTCGTTACCGGCAAGTCTCTTTACTCGTTCCGTAACACATCATCCCGTGATCAACTCCTTGGTCACACTGTGCACATTATGATGATGTCCTACCGAGTGGGCCCAGAGATACCTCTCCGTTTACACGGAGTGACAAATCCCAGTCTCGATTCGTGCCAACCCAACAGACACTTTCGGAGATACCCGTAGCGTACCTTTATAGCCACCCAGTTACGTTGTGACGTTTGGCACACCCAAAGCACTCCTACGGTATCCGGGAGTTGCACAATCTCATGGTCTAAGGAAATGATACTTGACATTAGAAAAGCTTTAGCATACGAACTACACGATCTTGTGCTATGCTTAGGATTGGGTCTTGTCCATCACATCATTCTCCTAATGATGTGATCCCGTTATCAATGACATCCAATGTCCATGGTTAGGAAACCTTAACCATCTATTGATCAACGAGCTAGTCAACTAGAGGCTTACTAGGGACATGGTGTTGTCTATGTATCCACACATGTATCTGAGTTTCCTATCAATACAATTGTAGCATGGATAATAAACGATTATCATGAACAAGGAAATATAATAATAACTAATTTATTATTGCCTCTAGGGCATATTTCCAACAGAGGAGGCGTTGTAGAGCGACGCCGGTTGGTATTGCTTGCCGAGTGGAGCCTATTCGAGCCAGGGCATCGGCTGGCCCGTTGTCGGCTCGCGGTATGTGGAGGAACTCGCATCCTTCAAAGTATCCGCTGAGTTGTTGAACCAGGAAGCGGTAGCTCGCCATATTTGCATCCTTGGCATCCCAGTCGCCGGATGATTGCTGGACCACCAAGTCCGAGTCGCCATAACATAGGATCCGGCGAATGCCGAGTTCCTTGGCAAGCCGGAGCCTGTGTATGAGCGCTTCGTACTCGGCCACGTTGTTGGAGGCGGCAAAGTGAATTTGCAGCGTGTATCTGAGCTTGTCACCTTTGGGAGAGGTAAGGACGACGCCGGCTCCCTAGCCGGTGCGCATCTTGGACCCGTCAAAGTGCATGCGCCAATGGGTGGAGTCAGGAGCCAGCGGCAGGTACTGGGTCTCGGCCCAGTCGGCGAGGAAGTCGGCCAGTGCTTGGGACTTGATGGTCGGGGCTGGTAGAAGATTGTGTAAGGGGCCAGCTCGATGGCCCATTTCGCCACCCGGCCGGATGCGTCCCGGCTGCCTATGATCTCGGCCAGTGGGGCGGTGCATACGACCGTGACGGGGTGCTCTTGAAAATAGGGCTTCAGCTTCTTGGCGGTGAAGTACACACCGTAACACATCTTCTGGTAGTGCGGGTAGTTCTGCTTTGTAGCGGACAGCACCTCGCTCAAATAATACACCGGCCTCTGGACCGGCTGGGCTCGGCCTTCTTCTGGGCGTTGGACTACGATGACGGTGCTGACCACCCGGCTGGTTGCGGCAATGTAAAGGAGCATGGGCTCTTTCTCAGTCGGCGCCGCTAGGACAGGCGGCGTGGCCAGCATCTTCTTCAGCTCGTGAAAAGCTTGGTCGGCCTGGTCGTTCCACTTGAAGTGGGTGCTCTTCTTCATGAGGCGGTAGAGGGGGAGAGCTTTCTCTCCGAGCCGGCTGATGAAGCGGTTCAAGGAGGCCAAGCATCTGGTGAACTTTTGGATGTCTCGAAGCTTGGTGGGGATCGCCATTCTCTCGATGGCCTTGATCTTCACCGGGTTGCATTCGATGCCGCGTTCGGAGACCAGGAAGCCTAGGAGCTGGCCGGCTGGCACTCCGAACACACATTTCTCGTGGTTGAGCTTGATTTGGAACCGGCGTAGGTTCTCAAATGTTTCTTTGAGGTCTTCCAGCAGGGTGCCGCGCTTCTCCGTCTTCACCACAATGTCGTCCACATAGACGTGAGCGTTTCTACTGAGTTGCTTGAGGAGGCACTTCTGCATGCAACGTTGAAAAGTGGCACCGGCATTTCTCAAGCCGAATGTCATAGTCAGGTAGCAGAAGGCTCCAAATGGCGTGATGAAGGCGGTCTTCAGGCGGTCGTCCGGATCTAGCTTTATCTGGTGATATCCTGAGTAAGCATCCAAGAAACTCAACAGCTCGCATCCGGCCATGGAGTCTATCACTTGGTCAATCCTCGGCAGGGCAAAGGGATCTTTGGGGCAGGCCTTGTTGAGGCTCGTGTAGTCTATACACATGCGCCACTTGTTGTTCTTCTTTAACACGAGGATCGGGTTGGCAAGCCACTCTGGAAAAAACACCTCCATAATGAAGCTGGCTGCCAGAAGCCGGGCTATCTCCTCCCCTACAATCCTTCTCTTTTCCTCTGAAAGTCGGCGGAGGGGCTGCTTGACTGGTTTCGCGTCTTTTCGGACGTTTAGCTTGTGCTCGGCGAATTCCTTCGGAACACCCGGCATGTCCTTGGGGGACCATGCAAAGATGTCCCGATTCTCACGGAGGAAATCGGCGAGCTCGCCTTCCTATTTGCTATTCAGGCTTGCCCCGATGATGGCAAACCTCTCGGGGTGCTCGGGGTCAAGGGGTATCTTCTTGGTTTCTCTGGCCGGCTGGAAAGATCCTTGGGCATCACACTCCTTGGGGTCGGGGGACTGGTTTGGCTGCTTGCTGGCCAAGGCCACGACCCGGTCCAACATCTTCTTCTCTTCGGCAATCACAAGGGACTCGGCCAGCCGGCTGCTGGCGGCAGCGCACTCGGAAGACTTCTTGTAATCGCCGGCTACGGTGATGACGCCTTTGGTGCTTGGTATCTTCATCTTGAGGTATGCATAGTGGGGAACTGCCATGAATCTGGCCAAGGCGGGTCGGCCAAGCAACGCGTGGTAGGGGCTCTCCAGGTCCACCACTTCAAACCAGATTGCTTCCCGGCGGAAATGCTCCTTGTCCCCAAAGAGTACATCAATCTTGATCTTGCCAATGGGGGCGCAGGATAAGCCGGGTACGATGCCATGAAACACCGTCCGAGTCGGCATGAGCTGCTTCATCTTGACATTTAGCTTCTCCAGGGTGTCACGGTACAGGATGTTGATGCTGCTCCCGCCGTCTATCAGCACGCGGGAGAAGCGGGCAGCGCATCTGTCCGTCGCGAGGGTGGCTTCCAGGACCAATGCATAAGAGCCGGGAGACGGCATCACTTCTGGACGGTCGGCCCGGCTCCAGCTGATGGGCTTTTCTGACCAATGCATGTGTCTGGCGGGGTTGGTAGCGACCACGCTGACTTCCTGGTGCTCTCGGCATTTGACGCGCCGGTCTTCGGGCTGGCTTGTAAAGACGATGTAGGTTGCTTGCTCGTCAGGGAATTCGTCATGCACGGCTCCGACTGCGGGCCGAGCGGCCGGAGGCGGCGGAGGCGGCACGAGCCCCTCTCCTTTAGAGATTTGGGTGAGCCAATGGCACTTCCGGGTTGTGTGGTTGGACGGCTTCGCGCCGCTATGGAATTTGCACGGGGCGTCGAGAGTTCGTTCGTAGGAGAAGGCCGGCTGCCAAGCCGGCCGGCCGCCCTTGGGCTTCTTGGGCACAGGTCGCCCTTCAGGCAGCGCGTCTTCGATCGTGGCCACCTGCCGACTGGCGGAAGGCGGTGCAGGGCCCTTGCGCTTATGGTCGTTCGAGTGTGGGCGTTGGCCGGAGTCCCTAGCCGGCGTCTTGGGCGCCGGGTTGAGTACTTTTCCGGACGCGTCTACCCGAAGCTCGGTCTTCATCGGGGAGTCGGCGGTGGCGTACTTGTCCGCTATGTCCAGAAGCTCGTCGAGGGTAGTCGGCTCGTCGCAGAGGAGCTTGTGCTTGAGGAGGGTGCCTTCTCGGCATCCGGCTGTGAAGTATTCGATGGCTTGCACCTCGTGCACCCCCTCGCAAGAATTGCGGTGCTCGGCCCAACGCGTGAGGTAGTCGCGAGTGGACTCGGAGGGGCCTTGTATGCACAAGGAGAGCTGTCTGGGCTTGGGAGTCCGCTTGTAGGTGCTGGTGAAGTTGCGGATGAAAGCTTCGGTGAAATCTAGCCAGCTGTTGATGCTGAGAGGCTTGAGGCTGTTGAGCCAGGTCCACGCCATGCCTTGCAGCATGAGGGGAACGTACTTCACGGCAACGCGCCGGTTGCCGTTGGCTATGCTGACCGCCGTGGAGTAGTCGATCAACCAATCTTCCGGCTTCACGGAGCCGTTGTACTTGGGCGTGTCTCTTGGGAGCGAGAACCCTTTGGGGAAAGGCTCATCACGGATGCGGGGGCCGAAACAGGGCGGGCTGACATCGTCTTCTTCTTCCAGTGCCAAGGATCGCGCCAGGCGGTCGATCCGATGGCGGGCGTCGTTCTCGCCGACTCCTTCGCGGCGACCTAGTCGGCCGCTGAGAGTCGGGTGCGCCACTGGCGGCGGGGTGGGATATCTCTCTCCACGGGGTCGAGGCAGAGGCGGGTTGCCCCGCCATTCCATGGCTCAGGGATGGCCATCCGCGTGTCGCTCGATGGAGATCCGGGTCCGGCTTTGGCTGGCCGCCGGCTCTTTCTCGCGCCGCGCGCGGGCATTGCTCGTAGTTGGTGTCCGGGATGTCGCGCCGTGATCTCGGCGCGGGGGAGGGCTTCCCGCGCGGGCGTCGGCTTCGTGCCGCCGTGCGGCCGCGTCAATCAGTTGCTAGATGCGCCGGGTCATGTGGGGGAGGTCCTCGGCCTCCAAGCCGTCCAACTCGTCTACGGCCGCCTGGGCGGCATGCAAGTTCTCGAGCGGAGTGGCATAGACCGGGCGGTCGACTCCCAACGTGTCGGCGATGACGGCGCCGCGTCGCTTGACAATGCCGGCCCGGCTTGGCCCGCCCGGGGCCGGCGTGCCGAAGGCGGCGTGGTCAGCTTCGCGCTGGTAGGCCTCTGTGAGGCGTCTCATGGAAGCCAGCCTCCGGCCCTCTGCAAGGAGGGCGAGGCGGCGTGCCTCCAGTGCTTCGTCGTCGGCATTAGCCGGGAGGGGGGTGGACAAGTCGTGGGCCGCCGCGTGCGGGGCGTCGTGGGCGCTCTCGTCGGCCGCACCGCCGTGGCCGACGACCATCACTTCGGCGGTGACAGTATCACGGCCGTCGGTCCGAGGAAGCGAGTCGTTGTAGATCACGACGTTGGTGGGGAAGGTGTTGAACGAGGCCATGTCGGAGTCGACAGGCATCGAATCGGTGGAGCCGATCGACTCCAAGTCCACAGCGGGCTCGCTGGAGACATGGAGCTGGCCGAGGAGGTTGGCGAGGTGGTCGGTGCCCGCGTCGGAGGCGAGCTCGTCGGAGATGAGGGTTTCGTCGAGGAGATCGGCGAGGCTTCTCGCCGCGCAGATGCTGGTGACGCCTTGCAGCGCGTCGTGGCAAGCGCCATCGGGCGTGCCGGGCTGGCTACGCTCGCTGGGGAGGAAGAGGGTTCCCGTCCAGAACAGGTCTCCGGACGACGGTGCACCTGGCCCCACGGTGGGCGCCAAATGTCGGGTGGTAGGTGCGACATATGCCAACGGGTGGCTTATCATTGTGGGAGCCAGTAAGACGTCGCCGGTGCCTGGAAACGGGATGAGGCGAAGACATGCACGCTGGCGAATCTTACCCAGCTTCGGGGCTCTCCGTGGAGATAACACCCCTACTGCTGCTCTGCGGGGTCTCCGCATGATCTCTAGATGGACAAGTAGCTACACAATGCTCCTTGAGCTGTCCGGTGGGAGGAGGAAGAAGGGCACGGCTAGCTTGCTTCTTCTCCTTGTGTGGTGTCTAAAACTAGCTGAGGGTCGAACCATTTGCATGGGTGCCCCGGGGGGTTTATATAGGCCTACCCCCCGGGGGTACAATGGTAATCCGACTGGGCGCGGGGCCCAGCCGTCTGTGACTGCGCTCGCCGGCTTCTGCGTCGGCTGCTGGGGCCCGCCGACTGGTGGGCCCCGCCGGCTGCCGGCCCCTTGGTCGACAGGCAGGCCCCACCATCCAGGACCTGGTCGGTGGCTGGTTACTGTTGCTCCATCTTGGTGACGTGGGCTTCGTCGTGGTAGGCGCGGCTACAGTGCCGCCGCCCGTCGGGCGATCGCTGTAGCCTCACCGCGTCTTGTCTTCTTAATGGGGCGTCTCCTTCGAGGGAGGCGGCAAGCCGGCTGTGGGGAGCCGGCTCTGTCTTGGGCCGACTGGGGGGAGGCGTGGCCACCTTCAGGTGTCTCTCTGCCCGAAGGGGCCCACCGTCTGTGGGCCGCGCTGGCGGCCCGTCGGGGGTGACATCAGGGTCAGCATGGCAACAGTGCTGCGCCGGACGGGTCATGCCCACTCCGTAAGGCGCACTGTGCCAGGCGTGCTCCGGGATTCAGGGGTGGCAGGCTTCATTGTAGCCACGCCCTGTCACATCGCCGCTAGGTGGATGCAAACTTTGAGGGTACGGTCTCGACCGCTTTATGGGAGCCGGCTTCTTGGAGTAGGCCTTCTCGCGGCCGGCTTCTCGAAGTCGGCCCTCCCGTGGCTTTCTTCATGTGGGTTAAAGTCGGGCCACCTTCCTAAAGCCGGCCTGGGTGACAGCCAGCAAGGGGAAGGCGGCCCCATGTCTTGGATTCTTGAGAGCCGGACGGGCTCGTAATTTTTTCAGAAGGGCCAGGGGAAGCAGGCTAGGTTACCCATGGCTATTTACTCCGACAAGTACTTTGGGTGTACCAAACGTCACAACGTAACTGGGTAACTATAAAGGTGTACTACGGGTATCTCCGAAAGTGTCTGTTGGGTTGACATGGATCAAGACTGGGATTTGTCACTCCGTATGACGGAGAGGTATCACTGGGTCCACTCGGTAATGCATCATCATAATGAGCTCAAAGTGACCAAGTGTCTGGTCACGGGGTCATGCATTACGGTACGAGTAAAGTGACTTGCCGGTAACGAGATTGAACGAGGTATTGGGATACCGACGATCGAATCTCGGGCAAGTAACATACCGATTGACGAAGGGAATTGTATACGGGGTTGCTTGAATCCTCGACATCGTGGTTCATCCGATGAGATCATCGAGGAGCATGTGGGAGCCAACATGGGTATCCAGATCCCGCTGTTGGTTATTGACCAGAGAGCCGTCTCGGTCATGTCTACATGTCTCCCGAACCCGTAGGGTCTACACACTTAAGGTTCGGTGACGCTAGGGTTGTAGGGATATGTAAATGCAGTAACCTGAATGTTGTTAGGAGTCCCGGATGAGATCCCGGACATCACGAGGAGTTCCGGAAAGGTCCGGAGGTAAAGAATTATATATAGGAAGTGCTATTTCGGCCGTCGGGACAAGTTTCGGGGTCACCGGTATTGTACCGGGACCACCGGAAGGGTCCCGGGGGTCCAACGGGTGGGGCCACCTATCCCGGAGGGCCCCATGGGCTGAAGTGGGAAGGGATCCAGCCCAAAGTGGGCTGGGGCGCCAGTTCCCCTAGGGCCCATGCGCCTAGGGTGGGGGAAACCCTAAAGGGGGGGCGCCCCCTTGCTTGGGGGGAAAGCCCCCCACCCCTTGGCCGCCGCCCCCCTATGAGATTGCATCTCCTAGGGCCGGCGCCCCCCCTAGGCCCCCCTATATATAGTGGGGGGGATGGAGGACCTCTTACCTTTGCCTTTGGTGCCTCCCTCTCCCTCTCCAACACATCCTCCTCCTCCATAGAGCTTGGCGAAGCCCTGCAGGAGTACTGCAGCTCCATCACCACCACGCCGTCGTGCTGCTGCTGGAGCCATCTTCCTCAACCTCTCCTTGCCCCTTGCTGGATCAAGAAGAAGGAGACGTCACGCTGGCCGTACGTGTGTTGAACGCGGAGGTGCCGTCCGTTCGGCGCTAGGATCTCCGGTGATTTGGATCACGTCGAGTACAACTTCCTCATCCCTATTCTTTAAACGCTTCCGCGCGTGATCTACAAAGGTATGTAGATGCAATCCGATCACTCGTTGCTAGATGAACTCCTAGATGGATCTTGGTGAAACCATAGGAAAATTTTTGTTTTCTGCAACGTTCCCCAACAGTGGCATCATGAGCTAGGTCTATGCGTAGTTCCTTTTGCACGAGTAGAACACAATTTGTTGTGGGCGTAGATGTTGTCAACTTTCTTGCCTCTACTAGTCTTATTTTGCTTCAACGGTATTGTGGGATGAAGCGGCCCGGACCAACCTTACACGTACGCTTACGTGAGACTGGTTCCACCGACTGACATGCACTAGTTGCATAAGGTGGCTGGCGGGTGTCTGTCTCTCCCACTTTAGTTGGAGCGGATTTGATGAAAAGGGTCCTTATGAAGGGTAAATAGAAGTTGACAAATCACGTTGTGGCTTTCACGTAGGTAAGAAAACGTTCTTGCTAGAACCCTATTTCAGCCACGTAAAACTTGCAAAAACAATTAGAGGACGTCTAACTTGTTTTTGCAGCAAGTGCTTTGTGATATGATATGGCCAAAGTTGTGATGAATGATGAATGATATATATGTGATGTATGAGATGTTCATGCTATTGTAATAGGAATCACGACTTGCATGTCGATGAGTATGACAACCGGCAGGAGCCATAGGAGTTGTCTTTTATTTTTTGTATGACCTGCGTGTCATTGAGAAACGCCATGTAAATTACTTTACTTTATTGCTAAACGTGTTAGCCATAGTAGTAGAAGTAATAGTTGGCGAGCAACTTCATGGAGACACGATGATGGAGATCATGATGATGGAGATCATGGTGTCATGCTGGTGACAAGATGATCATGGAGCCCCAAGATGGAGATCAAAGGAGCTATGTGATATTGGCCATATCATGTCACGATTATTATTTGATTGCATGTGATGTTTATCATGATTCTGCATCTTGTTTACTTAGAATGACGGTAGTAAATAAGATGATCCCTCATAATAATTTCAAGAAAGTGCTCCCCCTAACTGTGCACCGTTGCGACAGTTCGTTGTTTCGAAGCACCACGTGATGATCGGGTGTTAGATTCCAACGTTCACATACAACGGGTGTAAGACAGATTTACACATGCAAACACTTAGGTTGACTTGACAAGCCTAGCATATACAGACATGGCCTCGGAACACAGAAGACCGAAAGGTCAAGCATGAGTCGTATAGAAGATACGATCAAAATGAAGATGTTCACCGATGTTGACTAGTCCGTCTCACGTGATGATCGGACACGGCCTAGTTAACTCGGATCATGTTATACTTAGATTACTGGAGGGATGTCTATCTAAGTGGGAGTTCATTGAATAATTTTATTAGATGAACTTAATTGTCATGAACTTAGTCTAAATTTTTTACAATATGTCTTGTAGATCAAATGGCCAACGTAGTCCTCAACTTCAACGCGTTCCTAGAGAAAACCAAGCTGAAAGACGATGGCAACAACTACACAGATTGGGTCTGGAACCTGAGGATCATCCTCATAGCTGCCAAGAAAGATTATGTCCTACAAGCACCGCTAGGTGACGCACCTGTTCTCCCTGCAGAACAAGACGTTATGAACGCTTGGCAGGCACGTACCGATGACTACTCCCTCGTTCAGTGCGGCATGCTTTACAGCTTAGAGCCGGGGCTCCAAAAGCGTTTTGAGAGACACGGAGCATATGAGATGTTCGAAGAGCTGAAAATGGTTTTGCAAGCTCATGCCCGGGTCGAGAGATATCAAGTCTCCGACAAGTTCTTTAGTTGTAAGATGGAGGAAAACAGTTCTGTCAGTGAGCACATACTCACTATGTCTGGGTTGCATAACCGCTTGACTCAGCTGGGAGTTAATCTCCCGGATGATGAGGTCATTGACAGAATCCTTCAGTCGCTTCCACCGAGCTACAAGATCTTTGTGATGAACTTCAATATGCAGGGGATGGAAAAGACCATTCCTGAAGTATTTGCAATGCTGAAATCAGCAGAGGTAGAAGTCAAAAAGGAACATCAAGTGTTGATGGTGAATAAAACCACTAAGTTCAAGAAGGGCAAGGGAAAGAAAGCTTTCAAGAAGGACGGCAAGGGAGTTGCCGCGCCCGGCAAGCAAGCTGCCGGGAAGAAGCCAAAGAATGGACCCAAGCCCGAGACTGAGTGCTTTTATTGCAAGGGAAGTGGTCACTGGAAGCGGAACTGCCCCAAATACTTAGCGGACAAGAAGGCCGGCATCACGAAAGGTATATGTGATATACATGTAATTGATGTGTACCTTACCAGTACTCGTAGTAGCTCCTGGGTATTTGATACCGGTGTGTTTGCTCACATTTGTAACTCAAAACAGGAGCTGCGGAATAAGCGGAGACTGGCGAAGGATGAGGTGACAATGCGCGTCGGGAATGGTTCCAAGGTCAATGTGATCGCCGTCGGCACGCTACCTCTACATTTACCTTTGGGATTAGTTTTAAACCTTAATAATTGTTATTTAGTGCCAGCTTTGAGCATGAACATTGTATCAGGATCTCGTTTAATTCGAGATGGCTACTCATTTAAATCCGAGAATAATGGTTGTTCTATTTATATGAGAGATATGTTTTATGGTCATGCTCCGATGGTGAATGGTTTATTCTTAATGAATCTCGAGCGTAATGCTACACATGTTCATAGTGTGAGTACCAAAAGATGTAAGATTGATAATGATAGTCCCACATACTTGTGGCACTGCCGCCTTGGTCACATAGGTGTCAAACGCATGAAGAAGCTCCATGCTGATGGACTTTTAGAGTCTCTTGATTACGAATCGTTTGACACGTGCGAACCATGCCTCATGGGTAAAATGACCAAGACTCCGTTCTCAGGAACAATGGAGCGAGCAACCAACTTATTGGAAATCATACATACTGATGTGTGCGGTCCAATGAGTGTTGAGGCTCGCGGTGGCTATCGTTATGTTCTCACCCTCACTGATGACTTGAGTAGATATGGGTATGTCTACTTAATGAAACACAAGTCTGAGACCTTTGAAAAGTTCAAGGAATTTTAGAGTGAGGTTGAGAATCAACGTGACAGGAAAATCAAGTTCCTGCGATCAGATCGTGGAGGAGAATACTTGAGTCATGAGTTTGGCACACACTTAAGAAAATGTGGAATAGTTTCACAACTCATGCCGCCTGGAACACCTCAGCGTAATGGCGTGTCCGAACATCGTAATCGCACTCTGTTAGATATGGTGTGATCTATGATGTCTCTTACCGATTTACCGCTATCTTTTTGGGGCTATGCTTTAGAGACTGCCGCATTCACTTTAAATAGGGCTCCGTCAAAATCCGTTGAGACGACACCGTATGAATTATGGTTTGGGAAGAAACCTAAGCTGTCATTTCTAAAAGTTTGGGGATGCGATGCTTATGTCAAGAAACTTCAACCTGAAAAGCTCGAACCCAAGTCGGAAAAACGCGTCTTCATAGGATACCCTAAAGAAACTATTGGGTATACCTTCTACCTCAGATCCGAAGGCAAGATCTTTGTTGCCAAGAATGGATCCTTTCTAGAGAAAGAGTTTCTCTCGAAAGAAGTAAGTGGGAGGAAAGTAGAACTTGATGAAGTATTACCTCTTGAACCGGAAAATGGTGCAACTCAAGAAAATGTTCCTGAGGTGCCTGCACCGACTAGAGAGGAAGTTAATGATGATGATCATGAAACTTCAGATCAAGTTGCTACTGAACTTCGTAGGTCCACAAGGACACTTTCCGCACCAGAGTGGTACGGCAACCCTGTCTTGGAAATCATGTTGTTAGACAACGGTGAACCTTCGAACTATGAAGAAGCGATGGCGGGCCCGGATTCCGACAAATGGCTAGAAGCCATGAAATCCGAGATAGGATCCATGTATGAAAACGAAGTATGGACTTTGACTAACTTGCCTGTTGAGCGGCGAGCCATAGAAAATAAATGGATCTTTAAGAAGAAGACAGACGCGGATGGTAATGTGACCATCTATAAAGCTCGGCTTGTCGCTAAGGGTTATCGACAAGTTCAAGGGGTTGACTACGATGAGACTTTCTCACCGGTAGCGAAGCTAAAGTCCGTCCGAATCATGTTAGCAATTGCCACATTCTATGATTATGAGATATGGCAAATGGACGTCAAAACGGCATTCCTTAATGGTTTCCTTAAGGAAGAATTGTATATGATGCAGCCGGAAGGTTTTGTTGATCCTAAGAATGCTGACAAGGTGTGCAAGCTCCAATGCTCGATTTATGTGCTGGTGCAAGCATCTCGGAGTTGGAACATTCGCTTTGATGAGATGATCAAAGCATTTGGGTTTACGCAGACTTATGGAGATGCCTGTGTTTACAAGAAAGTGAGTGGGAGCTCTGTAGCATTTCTCATATTATATGTAGATGACATACTTTTGATGGGAAATGATATAGAACTCTTGGATAGCATTAAGGCCTACTTGAATAAGAGTTTTTCAATGAAGGACCTTGGAGAAGCTGCATATATATTAGGCATCAAGATCTATAGAGATAGATCAAGACGCCTCATAGGTCTTTCACAAAGCACATACCTTGATAAGATATTGAATAAATGCAATATGGATCAGTCTAAGAAGGGGTTCTTGCCTGTGTTACAAGGTGTGAAATTGAGCTCAGCTCAATGTCCGACCACGGCAGAAGATATAGAAGAGATGAGTGTCATCCCCTATGCCTCAGCCATAGGTTCTATTATGTATGCCATGCTGTGTACCAGACCTGATGTAAACCTTGCCGTAAGTTTGGTAGGAAGGTACCAAAGTAATCCCGGCAAGGAACACTGGACAACGGTCAAGAATATCCTGAAGTACCTGAAAAGGACTAAGGAAATGTTTCTCGTTTATGGAGGTGACGAAGAGCTCGTCGTAAAAGGTTACGTCGACGCTAGCTTCGACACAGATCTGGATGACTCCAAGTCACAAACCGGATACGTGTATATTTTGAATGGTGGGGCAGTAAGCTGGTGCAGTTGCAAGCAGAGCGTCGTGGCGGGATCTACATGTGAAGCGGAGTACACGGCAGCCTCGGAGGCAGCTCATGAAGCAATTTGGGTGAAGGAGTTCATCACCGACCTAGGAGTCATACCCAATGCGTCGGGGCCAATCAAACTCTTCTGTGACAACACTGGAGCTATTGCACTTGCCAAGGAGCCCAGGTTTCACAAGAAGACCAGGCACATCAAGCATCGCTTCAACTCCATTCGTGAAAATGTTCAAGATGGAGACATAGATATTTGTAAAGTACATACGGACCTGAATGTAGCAGATCCGTTGACTAAACCTCTCCCTAGAGCAAAACATGATCAACACCAGAATTCCATGGGTGTTCGATTCATCACAATGTAACTAGATTATTGACTCTAGTGCAAGTGGGAGACTGTTGGAAATATGCCCTAGAGGCAATAATAAAAGCATTATTATTATATTTCCTTGTTCATGATAATTGTCTTTATTCATGCTATAATTGTGTTATCCAGAAATCGTAATACATGTGTGAATAATAGACACTAACATGTCCCTAGTAAGCCTCTAGTTGACTAGCTCGTTGATCAACAGATAGTCATGGTTTCCTGACTATGGACATTGGATGTCATTGATAACGAGATCACATCATTAGGAGAATGATGTGATGGACAAGACCCAATCCTAAACATAGCACAAGATCGTATAGTTCGTTTGCTGGAGTTTTCCAATGTCAAGTATCTTTTCCTTAGACCATGAGATCGTGTAACTCCCGGATACCGTAGGAGTACTTTGGGTGTACCAAACGTCACAACATAACTGGGTGACTATAAAGGTGTACTACGGGTATCTCCGAAAGTGTCTGTTGGGTTGACACAGATCAAGACTGGGATTTGTCACTCCGTATGACGGAGAGGTATCACTGGGCCCACTCGGTAATGCATCATCATAATGAGCTCAAAGTGACCAAGTGTCTGGTCACGGGATCATGCATTACGGTACGAGTAAAGTGACTTGCCGGTAACGAGATTGAATGAGGTATTGGGATACCGACGATCGAATCTCGGGCAAGTAACATACCGATTGACGAAGGGAATTGTATATGGGGTTGCTTGAATCCTCGACATCGTGGTTCATCCGATGAGATCATCGAGGAGCATGTGGGAGCCAACATGGGTATCCAGATCCCGCTATTGGTTATTGACCAGAGAGCCGTCTCGGTCATGTCTACATGTCTCGCGAACCCGTAGGGTCTACACACTTAAGGTTCGGTGATGCTAGGGTTGTAGGGATATGTATATGCAGTAACCCGAATGTTGTTCGGAGTCCCGGATGAGATCCCGGACGTCACGAGGAGTTCCGGAATGGTCCGGAGGTAAAGAACTATATATAGGAAGTGCTATTTCGGCCGTCGGGACAAGTTTCGGGGTCACCGGTATTGTGCCGGGACCACCGGAAGGGTCCCGGGGGTCCACCGGGTGGGGCCACCTATCCCGGAGGGCCCCATGGGCTGAAGTGGGAAGGGATCCAGCCCAAAGTGGGCTGGGGCGCCACTTCCCCTAGGGCCCATGCGCCTAGGGTGGGGGAAACCCTAAAGGGGGGCGCCCCCTTGCTTGGGGGGCAAGCCCCCCACCCCTTGGCCGGCGCCCCCCTAGGAGATTGCATCTCCTAGGGCCGGCGCCCCCCTAGGCCCCCTATATATAGTGGGGGGGATGGAGGACCTCTTACCTTTGCCTTTGGTGCCTCCCTCTCCCTCTCCAACACATCCTCCTCCTCCATAGAGCTTGGCGAAGCCCTGCCGGAGTACTGCAGCTCCATCACCACCACGCCGTCGTGCTGCTGCTGGAGCCATCTTCCTCAACCTCTCCTTGCCCCTTGCTGGATCAAGAAGAAGGAGACGTCACGCTGACCGTACATGTGTTGAACGCGGAGGTGCCGTCCGTTCGGCGCTAGGATCTCCGGTGATTTGGATCACGTCGAGTACAACTTCCTCATCCCCGTTCTTTAAGCGCTTCCGCGCGTGATCTACAAAGGTATGTAGATGCAATCCGATCACTCGTTGCTAGATGAACTCCTAGATGGATCTTGGTGAAACCGTAGGAAAATTTTTGTTTTCTGCAACGTTCCCCAACAATAACCCCTACGCCTGGTATCCATGCATTCCCCGGTTCCTATATAACCGCATGGGAATTCGGACACACTCCGGACCGTCAGGTCCCGAGGCTGAAGCGAAAAGGTCGGCCATGACAAATGATCTACAATCCGGCTAGAAGGCATTGTAAATGTCAATTAAATTACATAGTCATTTTGACTGGTTGTATTCCTCTTCAATACCATCTAACAGGCTGTCTAATTTACAGTCCTGCTGGGAATACTTTGCGGCCAACTCTACTTGGCCGTATACTAAGCTTATAGGGATCTCCTTCCCATCGGGCCCTACAGGACCGACCTCAGCCATGTGG
Source organism: Triticum urartu (assembly GCF_003073215.2). Taxonomy (NCBI): domain Eukaryota; kingdom Viridiplantae; phylum Streptophyta; class Magnoliopsida; order Poales; family Poaceae; genus Triticum; species Triticum urartu. The sequence continues at coordinate 101,104,406 of NC_053027.1, forward strand.
TTGGGGTCAGCCTTTGCGTACCGCGTCTTCACCATGGCCCAGGCCTCCCTAGCGCCTTGACGGCAGGCTGATATCTTCCACAATCGGAAGCGCCGCCGTGCTCCCTTTAGCTTCTCCGCAAGCTCTCCAAGACCTTCGGGCATGGAGACGGATGGCCACAGGGCCTCTGCGACGCCTCGCATCGCCTGCCGAACTCGATCGAGTAGTTGCGAGAGCTCGGGAAGAAGGTCACCCGTAGAACTGTGCATCTCCTCTACAGGACGACCTGTTAGCACACCTACAGACATTGCTCTGTTAGTCGACTTCCCTGCCGAACTTTCTTTCAAAAGGTTCATTCAAGCACTTACTAAATATGCCGCGCCGAAGCCGCTGATTCTCCTTCACGGAGTCTGACAGCTGGGCACGAACATCTTTCAGCTCGACGCCCAGCTTGGTGTTGGCATCTTGGAGATTGTTCTTCTCCCCCATCACCTTTAGCAGCACCCTCTCACCAGCCTTTAGCTGGCGTAGGAGGTGTTGCCTTTCCGGATTCAATCCGGCGCCATCTGCAATTTCATTTGTCAGATTCGCACCAAAGCCGTGCTTCGCAAAATACTTATCTTTCGAAGTGTATATTACCAGAGGGGGTTTCCTTAGGCTCCCCTGCCGCGGCTAGTGCGGCCTCCAGTTGGGCTTTGCACTCTTCTAGCTCCTTGGACAGTAGGGAATTCTTTTCTGTAAGAACCTGCATATCAAATGATCCTTAAATCAGTTATTCTAGCTGTTTCAAGTCTCGGGGGCTACTGCTATATATATAATTACCAAAATTTTCTTACCCGTATGTCTTTTACATATTGCTCCGTGGCTCAGGCTAGACCATTTTGAGCGGCACGGAGGTGCGCATCTCCCGAGTTGAAGGCATCTAACGCCCCTTGGGAGAAACAAGCGTCGCGAAGAATTGTCCGGCGACGCCGGTGGTTCATGGCACTCTCCACCTCAGAGTTGGTGGCAGACAACCCGTCCACATCCTCCGTCGGAGGAGCGTCTGGCGCGCGCCTTGCGTTCGCCTCCGCCTCCGGACCAGGCTTTGGAGCCTGGCTGGTGGAGGCGCGATTGGCAGCCTCTCCGGGTATATTCCGACGAGGTCTCTTAGTCCTGAAGAGAGCACGAGTGTCAATGTGCCTCGAAGGTATAACACCTGGGATAAGGGGGGGCGCCACACCTTTGCGCTGACGCCTCGGTCCGGACTGCACTTCTTTTCGGCCCACGGGGCCCTACGGCCCCTCATTGGCTTGTCGTCGCAGGTTCGGCCTTCCGCCTTAAACACCTCCCCTGCAAAGTTCGGTTGCAATCAGGAAACTGAACACGAGTGGGCGGACACCTATTCAGGGTACTGGGACTTCGATCTCAGGTACCTGGGGCGTCAGGATTAGCCCTGGGTAATCGGCCGTAATGGCCACCAAGGCATTGTCCTCGCTCAATTGATGGAACACTCCATCAATTAGCTCCACAGATATGTCCGGATCCTCTTGAGAGGCCGGGTCGAGGGACCGTCCTGGGTCCTCGGGTTGTGGAGGAGGGCTGCTTATTTCCTTAACAGCCCGGCGCAGTTCCTGCATTAAAGTCGTCAGACTGAATATTTAACAATGGGAATACAAAACGGATGGACAAGTAAATACGGCCGCTTACCCAGCTCGGGGGATTGTGCATGGAGAATCCACCCTGAGGGTTGACGCGGAGAAATTCCTCCTCTTCTCCCTTATACAAAGTGGACAAGATCTTTAGTAGGGCGGCAGCTGAGTCCGGCCCCTTACGACCGTAGCGGGTGGCGTCGTCCTCCCCGTTGAAGTCCCACATGGGGTGGCTTCTATACTGAAGCGGCGGCGCCGCCCGCATAATGCATTCGGCCATAACCCCGATCATGGTTAGTCCGGAATGGGCTAACAATCTTATTCGGCCCATCAGGTAAATGATGTCCCTGTCACTTTCCCTCTGAGGGCTCCGTGGGCGCCAGCTTAGGCGCTTCTTTAAGGGAGCACTATTGAATTCAGGGAGGCCGATCCGGACAGGATCCGGCAGCGGGACGTCTTCTATATAGAACCATTCCGAGGGCCAGTCTTCGGACGCCTTCTTTGGGGTTCCGGACAGATATCCGGTCCCGGCGATGCGCCACACTTCGGCTCCGCCCACTTGATACATTGACCCCTTCTTGGAACGGGGCACGAGGCAAAATAGCTCCTTCCACAGTTCGAAATGAGCTTCAACACCCAAGAACAGCTTGCAGAGGGCTACAAAGCCCGCGATATGCAATATTGAGGCAGGTGTGAGATGATGTAGCTGCAGGCCGTAGAACTCCAGCAGCCCCCGGAGAAATGGGTGGATTGGAAATCCAAGCCCCCTTATTAAGTAAGGGACAAGGCACACCCGCTCTCCTTTGGAGGGATTAGGGGCATTCTCTGCTTGCTCTCCGCCGTTGTAGACGGCAAGACCGGCTCGAACCGGGACCATATAGGCCGGGGGGAGAAATCCCTTGGTCTGGAGCGTCACTAGCTCGCTATGCGGGGTGGAACATCTCTCCCAATATCCAGGCTTAGGGATGGAAGGGCGAGGGGAGGAGTTGCGACGGCTGGCCATGGTGGAATGGACCTTTGTCGGATGCGCTCTGATGAACACTCGCGGAGGGGAGAAGGTGTGGATTGGATCTAAATCCTCGTCCCCTTAAATAGGGCAGCTCATTTACGCGGCTAGGGGTGTGAATGTAAAAACACTCGGACTTTTCATATTCGTTTGACACGTGGGAAGCGGCCATTATTGGGCGTAGAAGCCAAGGAGCGCAACATCTACAAGAAACCGGACTTTATTCAAACAGGTACACGGAATTTGGAGGAGAACCCGCCTTGCAATGCTGAAGACAATCTGCGCACCGGACTCATCGTCATTGAAGCCTAGTTCAGGGGATACTGAAGGAGTCCTGGATTAGGGGGTGTTCGGATAGCTGGACTATACCTTCAGCCGAACTCCTGGACTATGAAGATACAAGATTGAAGACTCCGTCCCGCGTCCGGAAGGGACTTTCCTTGGCATGGAAGGCAAGCTTGGCGATACGGATATGAAGATCTCCTACCATTGTAACTGACTCTATGTAACCCTAACCCTATCCGGTGTCTATATAAACAGGAGGGTTTTAGTCCATAAGACAACATACACATCAACAATCATACCATAGGCTAGCTTCTAGGGTTTAGCCTCCTCGATCTCGTGGTAGATCTACTCTTGTACTACCCATATCATCAATATTAATCAAGCAAGACGTAGGGTTTTACCTCCATCAAGAGGGCCCGAAGCTGGGTAAAACTTCGTGTCCCTTGTCTCCTGTTACCATCCGGCCTAGACGCACAGTTCGGGACCCCCTACCCGAGATCTGCCGGTTTTGACACCGACAATCGTTGAAGTCCCGGTTCTAAGCCGTAAAGCATGTCACACTGAACTATCGAGTAGTCATCAGCTTTGCTCTGCTAGACGTCCATAACATCTGGTGTTGCTCCTGCAGCAGGTCTGGCACCTAGCGGTGCTTCCAGGACGTAATTCTTCTGTGCAGCAATCAGGATAATCCTCAAGTTACGGACCCAGTCCGTGTAATTGCTACCATCATCTTTCAACTTTTCTTTCTCAAGGAACGCATTAAAATTCAAAGGAACAACATCACGGGCCATCTATCTACAATCAACATAGACAAGCAAAATACTATCAGGTACTAAGTTCATGATAAATTTAAGTTCAATCAATCATATTACTTAAGAAATCCCACTTAGATAGACATCCCTCTAATCATCTAAGTGATCACGTGATCCAAATCAACTAAACCATGTCCGATCATCACGTGAGATGGAGTAGTTTCATTGGTGAACATCACTATTGATCATATCTACTATATGATTCATGCTCGACCTTTTGGTCTCAGTGTTCCGAGGCCATATCTGCATATGCTAGGCTCGTCAAGTTTAACCTGAGTATTTCGCGTGTGCAACTGTTTTGCACCCGTTGTACTTGAAGGTAGAGCCTATCACACCTGATCATCACGTGGTGTCTCAGCACGAAGAACTTTCGCAACGGTGCATACTCAGGGAGAACACTTTTATCTTGAAATTAGTGCTGTTTTAACCTTCTCAAGGACCGGGTGTAGCCACACTCGGTTCAACTAAAGTTGGAGAAACTGGCACCCGCCAGCCACCTGTGTGCAAAGCACGTCGGTAGAACCAGTCTCGCATAAGCGTACGCGTAATGTCAGTCCGGGCCGCTTCATCCAACAATACTGCCGAACCAAAGTGTGACATGCTGGTAAGCAGTATGACTTGTATCGCCCACAACTCACTTGTGTTCTACTCGTGCATAAACATCTACGCATAAAACCTGGCTCGGATGCCACTGTTGGGGAACATAGTAATTTCAAAAAAATTCCTACGCACACGCAAGATCTGAAGGAAATATGCCCTAGAGGCAATAATAAAGTTATTATTTATTTCCTTATATCATGATAAATGTTTATTATTCATGCTAGAATTGTATTAACCGGAAACATAATACATGTGTGAATACATAGACAGACAGAGTGTCACTAGTATGCCTCTACTTGACTAGCTCGTTGATCAAAGATGGTTATGTTTCCTAACCATAGACATGAGTTGTCATTTGATTAACGGGATCACATCATTAGAGAATGATGTGATTGACTTGAACCATTCTGTTAGCTTAGCACTTGATCATTTAGTTTGTTGCTATTGCTTTCTTCATGACTTATACATGTACCTATGACTATGAGATTATGCAACTCCCGTTTACCGAGGAACACTTTGTGTGCCACCAAACGTCACAACGTAACTGGGTGATTATAAAGGTGCTCTACAGGTGTCTCCAAAGGTACTTGTTGGGTTGGCGTATTTTGAGATTAGGATTTGTCACTCCGAATGTCGGAGAGGTATCTCTGGGCCCACTCGGTAATGCACATCACTATAAGCCTTGCAAGCATTGCAACTAATGAGTTAGTTGCGGGATGATGTATTACTGAACGAGTAAAGGGACTTGCCGGTAACGAGATTGAACTAGGTATTGAGATACCGATGATCGAATCTCGGGCAAGTAACATACCGATGACAAAGGGAACAACGTATGTTGTTATGCGGTCTGATCAATAAAGATCTTCATAGAATATGTAGGAGCCAATATGGGCATCCAGGTCCCGCTATTGGTTATTGACCAGAGAGGTGTCTCGGTCATGTCTACATAGTTCTCGAACCCGTAGGGTCCGCACGCTTAACGTTCATTGATGATATAGTACTATATGAGTTATGTATGTTGATGACCGAATGTTGTCCAGAGTTCGAGATGAGATCACGGACATGACGAGGAACTCCGGAATGGTCTGGAGATAAAGTTTGATATATGGGATAGTAGTGATTGATCTCCGGAAGGGTTCCGGAATTCACCGGAAGGGGATCCGGATGTTTCCTGAAATGTTTGGGCACGAGAACACTTTATCTGGGCCAAAGGGGAAAGCCCACGAGGCTTTTGGAAAGTGCAAAAGGAAGTTTTGCGGAGACCACAGGCTAGACGCCAGGAACCCTGGCGTCTAGGGGTAGACGCCGGGAACCCTGGCGTCTAGCCCTGGAGTCTGAGAAGGACTATTGCCTTTCGGGTGAAACCAACTTTGAGGAGGCTTTTACTCCAAGTTTCGACCCCAAGGCTCAACATATAAATAGAGGGGTAGGGCTAGCACCAAAGATACATCAAGAAACACCAAGCCGTGTGCCGGCAACCCCGTCCCCTCTAGTTTATCCTCCGTCATAGTTTTCGTAGTGCTTAGGCGAAGCCCTGCGGAGATTGTTCTTCACCAACACCGTCAACACGCCGTCGTGCTGCCGGAACTCATCTACTACTTCACCCCTCTTGCTGGATCGAGAAGGCGAGGACGTCACCGAGCCGAACATGTGCAGAACTCGGAGGTGACGTGCTTTCGGTACTTTGATCGGTCGGATCATGAAGACGTACGGCTACATCAACCGCGTTGATATAACGCTTCCGCGAACGGTCTATGAGGGTACGTAGACAACACTCTCCCCTCTTGTTGCTATGCATCACCATGATCTTGCATGTGCGTAGGAAATTTTTGAAATTACTATGTTTCCCAACAGTGGCATCCGAGCCTAGGTTTTATGCACTGATGTTATGCACGAGTAGAACACAAGTGAGTTGTGGGCGATATAAGTCATACTGCTTACCAGCATGTCACACTTTGGTTCGGCAGTATTGTTGGATGAAGCGGCCTAGACCGACATTACGCGTACGCTTACGCGAGACTGGTTCTACCGACGTGCTTTGCACACAGGTGGCTGGCGGGTGTCAGTTTCTCCAGCTTTAGTTGAACCAAGTGTGGCTACGCCCGGTCCTTGCGAAGGTTAAAACATCACCAACTTGACAAACTATCGTTGTGATTTTGATGCGTATGTAAGAACGGTTCTTGCTTAAGCCCGTAGCAGCCACGTAAAACTTGCAACAACAAAGTAGAGGACGTCTAACTTGCTTTTGCAGGGTATGTTTGAATGAAATATGCCCTAGAGGCAATAATAAAGTTATTATTTATTTCCTTATATCATGATAAATGTTTATTATTCATGCTAGAATTGTATTAACTGGAAATATAATACATGTGTGAATACATAGACAAACAGTATGTCACTAGTATGCCTCTACTTGACTAGCTCGTTGAATCAAAGATGGTTAAGTTTCCTAGCCATAGACATGAGTTGTCATTTGATTAACGGGGTCACATCATTAGAGAATGATGTGATTGACTAGACCCATTCCGTTAGCATAGCACTTGATCATTTAGTTTGTTGCTATTGCTTTCTTCATGACTTATACATGTTCCTATGACTATGAGATTATGCAACTCCCGTTTACCGGAGGAACACTTTGTGTGCTACCAAACGTCACAACGTAACTGTGTGATTATAAAGGTGCTCTACAGGTGTCTCCGAAGGTACTTGTTGGGTTGGCGTATTTCGAGATTAGGATTTGTCACTCTGATTGTCGGAGAGGTATCTCTGGGCCCACTTGGTAATGCACATCACTATAAGCCTTGCAAGCATTGCAACTAATGAGTTAGTTGCGGGATGATGTGTTACGGAACGAGTAAAGAGACTTGCTGGTAACGAGATTGAACTAGGTATTTAGATACCGACGATCGAATCTCGGGCAAGTAACATACCGATGACAAAGGAACAATGTATGTTGTTATGCGGTTTGACCGATAAAGATCTTCGTAGAATATGTAGGAGCCAATATGAGCATCTAGGTTCCGCTATTGGTTATTGACCGGAGACGTGTCTCGGTCATGTCTACATAGTTCTCGAACCCGTAGGGTCCGCACGCTTAAAGTTCGATGACGGTTATATTATGAGTTTATGTGTTTTGATGTACCGAAGGAGTTTGGAGTCCCGGATGAGATCGGGGACATGACGAGGAGTCTCGAAATGGTCGAGATGTAAAGATTGATATATTGGACGACTATATTCGGACATCGGAAAGGTTCCGAGTGATTCGGGTATTTTCAGGAGTACCGGGGAGTTACGGGAATTCGTATTGGGCCTTAATGGGCCATACGGGAAAGGAGAGAAAGGCCTCAAAGGGTGGCCGCACCCCTCCCCATGGGCTGGTCCGAATTGGACTAGGGAGGGGGGGCGCCCCCTTCCTTCCTTCTCCTTTTCGCTTCCCTTTCCTTCCCTCCTACTCCTACTACTTGGAAGGGCTCCTAGTTCTACTAGGAAAAGGGGAATCCTACTCCCGATGGGAGTAAGACTCCCCTAGGGTGCTCCATAGAGAGGGCCGGCCCTCCCCCTCCTCCACTCGTTTATATACGGGGGCAGTGGCACCCCAAAGACACAACAATTGATCATTGATCTCTTAGCCGTGTGCGGTGCCCCCCTCCACCATAATCCACCTCGATCATATCGTAGCGGTGCTTAGGCGAAGCCCTGCGTCGGTAGAACATCATCATCGTCACCACGCCGTCGTGCTGACGAAACTCTCCCTCAACACTCGGCTGGATCGGAGTTCGAGGGACGTCATCAAGCTGAACGTGTGCAGAACTCGGAGGTGCCGTGCGTCCGGTACTTGATCGGTCGGATCGTGAAGACGTATGACTACATCAACTGCGTTGTGCTAACACTTCCGCTTTCGGTCTACGAGGGTACGCGGACAACACTCTCCCCTCTCGTTGCTATGCATCACCATGATCTTGTGTGTGCGTAGGATTTTTTTGAAATTACTACGTTCCCCAACAGTGGTAACCGAGCCAGGTTTTATGTGTAGATGTCATATGCACGAGTAGAACACAAGTGAGTTGTGGGCGATATAAGTCATACTGCTTACCAGCATGTCATACTTTGGTTCGGCGGTATTATTGAATGAAGTGGCCCGGACCGACATTACGCATACGCTTACGCGAGACTGGTTCTACCGACGTGCTTTGCACACAGGTGGCTGGCGGGTGTCAGTTTCTCCAACTTTAGTTGAACCGAGAGTGGCTACGCCTGGTCCTTGCGAAGGTTAAAACAACACCAACTTGACAAACTATCGTTGTGGTTTTGATGCGTAGGTAAGAACGGTTCTTGCTCAGCCCATAGCAGCCACGTAAAACTTGCAACAACAAAGTAGAGGACGTCTAACTTGTTTTTGTGGGGCATGTTGTGATGTGATATGGTCAAGACGTGATCAGATATAAGTTGTTGTATGAGATGATCATGTTTTGTTGAAGTTATCGGCAACTGGCAAAAGCCTTATGGTTATCTCTCTATTGCATAAGATGCAAGCGCCAAATAATTGCTCTACTTTATCGCTATGCGATAGCAATAGTTGCAAGAGCAATAGTTGGCGAGACGACCATGTGACGACACATTGATATAGATCAAGATGATGGAGATCATGGTTTCATGCCGGTGACGATGGAAATCATGACGATGCTTTGGAGATGGAGATCAAAGGCACCAGACGATGATGGCCATATCATATCACATATTTTGATTGCATGTGATGTTCATCTTTTATGCATCTGATCTTGCTTTGATTGACGGTAGCATTATAAGATGATCTCTCACTAAATTTCAAGATAAAAAGTGTTCTCCCTGAGTATGCACCATTGCCAAAGTTCGTCGTGCCCAGACACCACGTGATGATCGGGTGTGATAAGCTCTACGTCCATCTACAACGGGTGCAAGCCAGTTTTGCACACGCAGAATACTCAGGTTAAACTTGACGAGCCTAGCATATGCATATATGGCCTCGGAACACTGAGACTAAAAGGTCAAGCGTGAATCATATAGTAGATATGATCAATATAGTGATGTTCACCATTGAAAACTACTCCATTTCATGTGATGATCGGTTATGGTTTAGTTGATTTGGATCACGTGATCACTTAGAAGATTAGAGGGATGTCTTTCTAAGTGGGAGTTCTTAAGTAATATGATTAATTGAACTTAAATTTATCATGAACATAGTCCTAGTAGTATTAGCATATCTATGTTGTAGATCAATAGCTCGCGTTTAGCTCCCCTGTTTTATTTTTGATATGTTCCTAGAGAAAACTAAGTTGAAAGATGTTAGTAGCAATGATGCGGAGTGGATCTGTGATCTGAGGTTTATCCTCATTGCTGCACAGAAGAATTATGTCCTTAATGCACCGCTAGGTGACAGACCTATTGCAGGAGCAGATGCAGACGTCATGAACGTTTGGCTAGCTCAATATGATGACTACTTGATAGTTTAGTGCACCATGCATAACAGCTTAGAATCGGGACTTCAAAGACGTTTTGAACGTCATGGATCATATGGATGTTCCAGGAGTTGAAGTTAATATTTCAAGCAAATACCCGAGTTGAGAGATATGAAGTCTCCAACAAGTTCTATAGCTAAAAGATGGAGGAGAATAACTCAAGCAGTGAGCATGTGTTCAGATTGTCTGGGTACTACAATCGCTTGAATCAAGTGGGAGTTAATCTTCCAGATAAAATAGTGATTGACAGAATTCTCTAGTCACCATCACCAAGTTAGTAGAACTTCGTTATGAACTATAGTATGCAAGGGATGATGAAAACGATTCCCGAGCTTTTCATGATGATGGAATTGATGAAGGTAGAAATCAAGAAAGAGCATCAAGTGTTGATGATTAACAAGACCACTAGTTTCAAGAAAAGGGCAAAGGGAAAGAAAGGGAACTTCAAGAAGAACGGCAAGCAAGTTGCTGCTCAAGTGAAAAACCCAAGTCTGGACCTAAGCCTGAAACTGAGTGCTTCTACTGCAAAGGGACTGGTCACTGGAAGCGGAACTGCCCCAAGTATTTGGCGGATAAGAAGGATGGCAAAGTGAACAAAAGTATATTTGATATACAGATTATTGATGTGTATTTTACTAGTGTTCATAGCAACCCCTCGGTATTTGATACTAGTTCAGTTGATAAGAGTAGTAACTCGAAACGGGAGTTGCAGAATGAACAGAGACTAGTTAAGGGTGAAGGGACGATGTGTGTTGGAAGTGGTCCCAAGATTGATATGATAATCATCGCACACTCCCTATACTTTCGGGATTTGTGTTGAACCTAAATAAGTGTTATTTGGTGTTTGCGTTGAACATGAATATGATTTGATCATGTTTATTGCAATACGGTTATTCATTTAAGTTAGAGAACAATTGTTGTTCTGTTTACATGAATAAAACCTTCTATGGTCATACACACCAACGAAAATGGTTTGTTGGATCTCGATCATAATGATACACATATTCATAAAATTGAAGCCAAAAGATGCAAAGTTAATAATGATAGTGCAACTTGTTTGTGGCACTGCCGTTTAGGTCATATTGGTGTAAAGCGCATGAAGAAACTCCATGCTGATGGACTTTTGGAATCACTTGATTATGAATCAGTTGATGCTTGTGAACCATGCCTCGTGGGCAAGATGACTAAGACTCCGTTCTCCGGAACAATGGAGCGAGCAAAACATTTGTAGGAAATCATACATACTGATGTATGTGGTCCGATGAATATTGAGGCTCATGGCAGGTATCATTATTTTCTGATCTTCACAGATGATTTATGCAGATATGAGTATATCTACTTGATGAACACAAGTCTGAAACATTTGAAAAGTTCAAAGAATTTCATAGTGAAGTGGAGAATCATCGTAACAAAAATAAAAGTTTCTACGATATGATCACAGAAGTAAAATATTTGAGTTACGAGTTTGGCCTTCAGTTAAAACAATGTGAAATAGTTTCACTACTCACGCCACCTGGAACACCATAGTGTAATGGTGTGTCCGAACGTCGTAACCGTACTTTATTAGATATGGTGCGATCTATGATGTCTCTTACCAATTACCACTATCGTTTTGGGGTTATGCATTAGAGACAGCTACATTCACGTTAAATAGGGCACCATCTAAATCCGTTGAGATGACACCATATGAACTGTGGTTTGGCGAGAAACCTAAGCTGTCGTTTCTTAAAGTTTGGGACTGCAATGCTTATGTGAAAAAGTTTCAACATGATAAGCTCGAATCCAAATCGGAGAAGTAAATCTTCATAGGATACCTAAAAGAAAATGTTGGGTACACCTTCTATCACAGATCCGAAGGCAAGTTATTCATTGCTGAGAATGGATCCTTTCTAGAGAAGGAGTTTCTCTCGAAAGAAGTGAGTGGGAGAAAAGTAGAACTTGATGAGGTAACTGTACCTGCTCCCTTATTGGAAAGTAGTTCATCACAGAAATCTGTTTCTGTGACTACTACACCAATTAGTGAGGAAGCTAATGATGATGATCATGTAACTTCAGATCAAGTTACTACCGAACCTCGTAGGTAAACCAGAGTGAGATCCGCACCAGAGTGGTACGGTAATCCTGTTTTGGAGGTCATGTTACTTGACCATGACGAACCTACGAACTATGAGGAAGCGATGATGAGCCCAGATTCCGCAAAATGGCTTGAGGCCATGAAATCTGAGATGAGATCCATGTATAAGAACAAAGTATGGACTTTTATTGACTTGCCCATTGGTCGCCAGCCATTGAGATTAAATGGATCTTCAAGAGGAAGACAGACGCTGATAGTAGTGTTACTATCTACAAAGCTAGAATTGTCGCAAATAGGTTTTCGACAAGTTCAAGGTGTTGACTACGATGAGAGTTTCTCACTCGTATCTATGCTTAAGTCTGTCCGAATCATGTTAGCAATTGCCACATTTTATGAAATCTGGCAAATGAATGAACAAAACTACATTCCTTAATGGATTTATTAAAGAAGAGTTGTATATGATGCAACCAGAAGGTTTTGTCAATCCTAAAGGTGCTAACAAAATATGCAACCTCCAGCGATCCTTCTATGGACTGGTGCAAGCATCTCGGAGTTGGAATGTATGCTTTGATAAGTTGATCAAACCATATAGTTTTATACATACTTGAGGTGAAGCCTGTATTTACAAGAAAGTGAGTTGGAGCACTACAACATTTCTGATAAGTATATGTGAATGACATATTGTTGATCGGAGATAATGTAGAATTATTCTGCAAAGCATAAAGGAGTGTTTGAAAGAAGTTTTCAAAGAAAGACCTCGGTGAAGCTGCTTACATATTGAGCATCAAGATATATAGAGATAGATCAAGACACTTGATAAGTTTTTCAATGAGTACATACCTTGACAAGATTTTGAAGTAGTTCAAAATGGAAGAGTCAAAGAAGGAGTTCTTGCCTGTGTTACAAAGGTGTGAAGTTGAGTAAGACTAAAAACCCGACCACGGCAGAAGATAGAGAGAGAATGAAAGTCATTCCCTATGCCTTAGCCATAGGTTCTATAAAGTATGCCATGCTGTGTACCAGACCTATTGTATACCCTGCCCTGAGTTTGGCAAGGGAGTACAATAGTGATCTAGGAGTAGATCACTGGACATTGTTTAAAATTATCCTTAGTGGAATAAGGATATGTTTCTCGATTATGGAGGTGACAAAAGGTTCATCGTAAAAGGTTACGTCAATGCAAGTTTTGACACTGATCCAGATGACTCAAAGTCTCAATCTGGATACATATTGAAAGTGGGAGAAATTAGCTAGAGTAGCTTAGTGCAGAGCATTGTTGACATAGAAATTTGCAAAATACTTACGGATCTGAATGTGGCAGACCCGTTGACTATACTTCCCTCACAAGCAAAACATGATCACACCTTAGTACTCTTTGGGTATTAATCACATAGCGATGTGAACTAGATTATTGACTCTAGTAAACCCTTTGGGTGTTGGTCACATTACGATGTAAACTATGGGTGTTAATCACATGGTGATGTGAACTATTAATGTTAAATCACATGGCGATGTGAACTAGATTATTGACTCTAGTGCAAGTGGGAGACTAAAGGAAATATGCCCTAGAGGCAATAATAAAGTTATTATTTATTTCCGTATATCATGATAAATGTTTATTATTCATGCTAGAATTGTATTAACCGGAAACATAATACATGTGTGAATACATAGACAAACAGTATGTCACTAGTATGTCTCTACTTGACTAGCTCGTTGAATCAAAGATGGTTAAGTTTCCTAGCCATAGACATGAGTTGTCATTTGATTAACGGGGTCACATCATTAGAGAATGATGTGATTGACTAGGCCCATTCCGTTAGCATAGCACTTGATCGTTTAGTTTGTTGCTATTGCTTTCTTCATGACTTATACATGTTCCTATGACTATGAGATTATGCAACTCCCGTTTACCGGAGGAACACTTTGTGTGCTACCAAACGTCACAACGTAACTGTTTGATTATAAAGGTGCTCTACAGGTGTCTCCGAAGGTACTTGTTGGGTTGGCGTATTTCGAGATTAGGATTTGTCACTCTGATTGTCGGAGAGATATCTCTGGGCCCACTTGGTAATGCACATCACTATAAGCCTTGCAAGCATTGCAACTAATGAGTTAGTTGCGGGATGATGTGTTACGGAACGAGTAAAGAGACTTGCTGGTAACGAGATTGAACTAGGTATTGAGATACCGACGATCGAATCTCGGGCAAGTAACATACCGATGACAAAGGGAACAACGTATGTTGTTATGCGGTTTGACCGATAAAGATCTTCGTAGAATATGTAGGAGCCAATATGAGCATCCAAGTTCCGCTATTGGTTATTGACCGGAGACGTGTCTCGGTCATGTCTACATAGTTCTCGAACCTGTAGGGTCCGCAGGCTTAAAGTTCGATGACGGTTATATTATGAGTTTATGTGTTTTGATGTACCGAAGGAGTTCGGAGTCCCGGATGAGATCGGGGACATGACGAGGAGTCTCTAAATGGTCGAGATGTAAAGATTGATATATTGGACGACTATATTCGGACATCGGAAAGGTTCCGAATGATTTGGGTATTTTCGGGAGTACCGGGGAGTTACGGGAATTCGTATTGGGCCTTAATGGGCCATACGGGAAAGGAGAGAAAGGCCTCAAAGGGTGGCCGCACCCCTCCCCATGGGCTGGTCCAAATTGGACTAGGGAGGGGGGGCGCCCCCTTCCTTCCTTCTCCTTTTCCCTTCCCTTTCCTTCCCTCCTACTCCTACTACTTGGAAGGGCTCCTAGTTCTACTAGGAAAAGGGGAATCCTACTCCCGGTGGGAGTAGGACTCCCCTAGGGTGCGCCATAGAGAGGGCCGGCCCTCTCCCTCCTCCACTCCTTTATATACGGGGACAGGGGGCACCCCAAAGACACAACAATTGATCATTGATCTTGTAGCCGTGAGCGGTGCCCCCTCCACCATAATCCACCTCGATCATATCGTAGCGGTGCTTAGGCAAAGCCCTGCGTCGGTAGAACATCATCATCGTCACCACGCCGTCGTGCTGACGAAACTCTCCCTCAACACTCGGCTAGATCAGAGTTCGAGGGACGTCATCGAGCTGAACGTGTGCAGAACTCGGAGGTGCCGTGCATTCGGTACTTGATCGGTCGGATCGTGAAGACGTACGACTACATCAACCGGGTTGTGCTAACGCTTCCGCTTCCATTCTACGAGGGTACGTGGACAACACTCTCCCCTCTTGTTGCTATGCATCACCATGATCTTGTGTGTGCGTAGGATTTTTTTTGAAATTACTACGTTCCCCAACAATGTTGTGATATGATATGGTCAAGACATGATGCTAAATTTTATTGTATGAAATGATCATGTTTTGTAACCGAGTTATCGGCAACTGGCAGGAGCCATATGGTTGTCGCTTTATTGTATGCAATGCAATTGCGCTATAATGCTTTACTTTATCACTAAGCGGTAGCGATAGTCGTGGAAGCATAAGATTGGCGAGACAACAACGATGCTACGATGGAGATCAATGTGTCGCGCCGGTGACGATGGTGATCATGATGGTGCTTCGGAGATGGAGATCACAAGCACAAGATGATGATGGCCATATCATATCACTTATATTGATTCCATGTGATGTTTATCTTTTATGCATCTTATCTTGCTTTGATTGACGGTAGCATTGTAAGATGATCTCTCACTAAATTTCAAGATAAAAGTGTTCTCCCTGAGTATGCACCGTTGCCAAAGTCCGTCGTGCCCAGACACCACGTGATGATCGGGTGTGATAAGCTCTACGTCCATCTACAACGGGTGCAAGCCTGTTTTTGCACACGCAGAATACTCAGGTTAAACTTGACGAGCCTAGCATATGCAGATATGGCCTCGGAACACTGAGACCGAAAGGTCGAGCGTGAATCATATAGTAGATATGATCAACATAAGTGATGTTCACCATTGAAAGCTACTCCATTTCACGTGATGATCGGTTATGGTTTAGTTGATTTGGATCACGTGATCACTTAGAAGATTGGAGGGATGTCTTTCTAAGTGGGAGTTCTTAAGTAATATGATTAATTGAAATTTAATTTATCATGAACTTAGTCCTGGTAGTATTAGCATATCTATGTTGTAGATCAATAGCTCGCGTTTAGCTCCCCTATTTTATTTTTGATATGTTCCTAGAGAAAACTAAGTTGAAAGATGTTAGTAGCAATGATGCGGATTGGATCCGTTATCTGAAGATTATCCTCATTGCTGCACAAAAGAATTATATCCTTGATGCACCGCTAGGTGACAGGCATATTGCAGGAGCAGATGCAGACGTTCTGAACGTTTGGCTAGCTCAATATGATGACTACTTGATAGTTTAGTGCACCATGCTTAACGGCTTAGAATCGGGACTTCAAAGACGTTTTGAACGTCATGGAACATATGAGATGTTCCAGGAGTTGAAGTTAATATTTCAAGCAAATACCCAAGTTGAGAGATATGAAGTCTCCAACAAGTTCTATAGCTAAAAGATGGAGGAGAATAGCTCAACAAGTGAGCATGTGTTCAGATTGTCTGGGTACTATAATCGCTTGAATCAAGTGGGAGTTAATCTTCCAGATAAAATAGTGATTGACAGAATTCTCTAGTCACCATCACCAAGTTAGTAGAACTTCGTGATGAATTATAGTATGCAAGGGATGATGAAAACGATTCCCGAGCTTTTCATGATGATGAAATCGATAAAGGTAGAAATCAAGAAAGAGCGTCAAGTGTTGATGATTAACAAGACCACTAGTTTCAAAAAAAGGGCAAAGGGAAAGAAAGGGAACTTCAAGAAGAACGGCAAGCAAGTTGCTGCTCAAGTGAAGAAGCCCAAGTCTGGACCTAAGCCTGAGACTAAGTGCTTCTACTGCAAAGGGACTGGTCACTAAAAGCGGAACTGCCCCAAGTATTTGGCGGATCAGAAAGGATGGCAAAGTGAACAAACGTATATTTGATATACATGTTATTGATGTGTATTTTACTAGTGTTCGTAGCAACCCCTCGGTATTTGATACTGGTTCAGTTGCTAAGAGTAGTAACTCGAAACGGGAGTTGCAGAATGAACAGAGACTAGTTAAGGGTGAAGTGACGATGTGTGTTGGAAGTGGTTCCAAGATTGATATGATCATCATCGCACACTCCCTATACTTTCGGGATTAGTGTTGAACCTAAATAAGTGTTATTTGGTGTTTGCGTTGAGCATGAATATGATTTGATCATGTTTATTGTAATACAGTTATTCATTTAAGTAAGAGAATAAATTGTTGTTATGTTTACATGAATAAAACCTTATATGGTTACACACCCAATGAAAATGGTTCATTGGATCTCGATCATAGTGATACACATATTCATAATATTGAAACCAAAAGATGCAAAGTTAATAATGATAGTGCAACTTATTTGTGGCACTGCCGTTTAGGTCATATTGGTGTAAAGCGCATGAAGAAACTCCATGCTGATGGACTTTTGGAATCACTTGATTATGAATCATTTTGATGCTTGTGAACCATGCCTCATGGGCAAGATGACTAAGACTCCGTTCTCCGTAACAATGGAGCGAGCAACTAACTTATTGGAAATAATACATACTGATGTATGCGGTCCGATGAGTGTTAAGGCTCATGGCACGTATCGTTATTTTCTGACCTTCACAGATGATTTGAGCAGATATGAGTATATCTACATGATGAAACACAAGTCTGAAATATTTGAAAAGTTCAAAGAATTTCCGAGTGAAGTGGAGAATCATCGTAACAAAAATAAAAGTTTCTACGATATGATCGCAAAAGTAAAATATTTGAGTTACGAGTTTGGCCTTCAGTTAAAACAATGTGAAATAGTTTCACTACTCACGCCACCTGGAACACCACAGCGTAATGGTGTGTCCGAACATCATAACCGTACTTTATTTGATTTAGTGCAATCTATGATGTCTCTTACAGATTTACCACTGTCGTTTTGGGGTTATGCATTAGAGACAGCGGCATTCACATTAAAAAGGGCACCATCTAAATCCGTTGAGACGACACCGTATGAACTATGGTTTAGCAAGAAATCTAAGCTGTCGTTTCTTAAAATTTGGGACTGCGATGCTTATGTGAAAAAGTTTCAACATGATAAGCTCAAACCCAAATCGGAGAAGTGCGTCTTCATAGGATACCCAAAAGAAAATATTGGGTACACCTTCTATCACAGATCCAAAGGCAAGATATTCATTGCTGAGAATGGATCCTTTCTAGAGAAGGAGTTTCTCTTGAAAGAAGTTAGTGGGAGGAAAGTAGAACTTGATGAGGTAACTGTACCACCTCCCTTATTGGAAAGTAGTTCATCACAGAAATCTGTTCATGTGACTACTACACCAATTAGTGAGGAAGCTAATGATGATGATCATGTAACTTCAGATCAAGTTACTGCCGAACCTCATAGGTAAACCAGAGTGAGATCCGCACCAGAGTGGTATGGTAATCCTGTTCTGGAGGTCATGTTACTTGACCATGACGAACCTCCGAACTATGAGGAAGCGATGATGAGCCCAGATTCCGCAAAATGTCTTGAGGCCATGAAATTTGAGATGAGATCCATGTATGAGAACAAAGTATGGACTTTGATTGACTTGCCCAATGATCGGCGAGCCGTTGAGATTAAATGGATCTTCAAGAGGAATACGGACGCTGATAGTAGTGTTACTATCTACAAATCTAGAATTGTCGCAAAAAGGTTTTCGACAAGTTCAAGGTGTTGACTACGATGAGAGTTTCTCACTCGTATCTATGCTTAAGTTTGTCCGAATCATGTTAGCAATTGCCGCATTTTATGAAATCTGGCAAATGGATAAACAAAACTGCATTCCTTAATGGATTTAATAAAGAAGAATTGTATATGATGCAACCAGAAGGTTTTGTCAATCCTAAAGGTACTAACAAAATATGCAAGCTCCAGCGATCCATCTATGGACTGGTGCAAGCATCTCAGAGTTGGAATATACGCTTTGGTAAGTTGATCAAAGCATATAGTTTTATACAGTCTTGCGGTGAAGCCTGTATTTACAAGAAAAGTGAGTGGGAGCACTACAGCATTTCTGATAAGTATATGTGAAAGACATATTGTTGATCGGAGATAATGTAGAATTATTCTGCAAAGCATAAAGGAATGTTTGAAAGGAGTTTTTCAAAGAAAGACCTCAGTGAAGCTGCTTACATATTGAGCATCAAGATCTATAGAGATAGATCAAGACGCTTGATAAGTTTTTCAATGAGTACATACCTTGACAAGATTTTGAAGTAGTTCAAAATGGAACAGCCAAAGGAGTTCTTGCCTGTGTTACAAAGGTGTGAAGTTGAGTAAGACTCAAAACCCGACCTCGGCAGAAGATAGAGAGAGAATGAAAGCCATTCCCTATGCCTCAGCCATGCTGTGTACCAGACCTATTGTATACCCTGCCCTGAGTTTGGCAAGGGAGTACAATAGTGATCTAGGAGTAGATCACTGGACATTGGTCAAAATTATCCTTAGTGGAATAAGGATATGTTTCTTGATTATGGAGGTGACAAAAGGTTCGTCGTAAAGGGTTACGTTGATGCAAGTTTTGACACTGATCCAGATGACTCTAAGTCTCAATCTGGATACATATTGAAAGTGGGAGCAATTAGCTAGAGTAGCTCCATGCAGAGCATTGTTGACATAGAAATTTGCAAAATACTTACGGATCTGAATGTGGCAGACCCGTTGACTAAACTTCTCTCACAAGCAAAACATGATCACACCTCAGTAATCTTTGGGTGTTAATCACATAGCGATGTGAACTAGATTATTGACTCTAGTAAACCCTTTGGGTGTTGGTCACATGTCGATGTGAACTATGGGTGTTAATCACATGGTGATGTGAACTATTGATGTTAAATCACATGGCGATGTGAACTAGATTATTGACTCTAGTGCAAGTGGGAGACTGAAGGAAATATGCCCTAGAGGCAATAATAAAGTTATTATTTATTTCCTTATATCATGATAAATGTTTATTATTCATGCTAGAATTGTATTAACCGGAAACATAATACATGTGTGAATACATAGACAAACAGAGTGTCACTAGTATGCCTCTACTTGACTAGCTCGTTGATCACAGATGGTTATGTTTCCTAACCATAGACATGAGTTGTCATTTGATTAACGGGATCACATCATTAGAGAATGATGTGATTGACTTGACCCATTCCGTTAGCTTAGCACTTGATCGTTTAGTTTGTTGCTATTGCTTTCTTCATGACTTATACATGTTCCTATGACTATGAGATTATGCAACTCCCGTTTACCGGAGGAACACTTTGTGTGCCACCAAACATCACAACGTAACTGGGTGATTATAAAGGTGCTCTACAGGTGTCTCCAAAGGTACTTGTTGGGTTGGCGTATTTTGAGATTACGATTTGTCACTCCGATTGTCGGAGAGGTATCTCTGGGCCCACTCGGTAATGCACATCACTATAAGCCTTGCAAGCATTGCAACTAATGAGTTAGTTGCGGGATGATGTATTACGGGACGAGTAAAGAGACTTGCCGGTAACGAGATTGAACTAGGTATTGAGATACCAACGATCGAATCTGGGGCAAGTAACATGCCGATGACAAAGGGAACAACGTATGTTGTTATGCGGTCTGACCGATAAAGATCTTCGTAGAATATGTAGGAGCCAATATGGGAATCCAGGTCCCGCTATTGGTTATTGACCAGAGAGGTGTCTCGGTCATGTCTACATAGTTCTCGAACCCGTAGGGTCCGCACGCTTAACGTTTGTTGACGATATAGTACTATATGAGTTATGTATGTTGATGACCGAATGTTGTTCGGAGTCCGAGATGAGAACACAGACATGACGAGGAACTCCGGAATGGTCCAGAGATAAAGTTTGATATATGGGATAGTAGTGTTTGATCTCTGGAAGGGTTCCGGAATTCACCGGAAGGGGTTCTGGATGTTTCCCGAAATGTTTGGGCACGAGAACACTTTATCTGGGCCAAAGGGGAAAGCCCACGAGTCTTTTGGAAAGTGCAAAAGGAAGTTTTGCGTAGACCAGAGGCTAGACGCCAGGAACCCTAGCGTCTAGGGGGTAGACGCCGGGAACCCTGGCGTCTAGCCCTGGAGTCCGAGAAGGACTCTTGCCTTTCGGGTGAAACCGACTTTGAGGAGGCTTTTACTCCAAGTTTCGACCCCAGGGCTCAACATATAAATAGAGGGGTGGGGCTAGCACCAAAGATACATCAAGAAACACCAAGCCGTGTGCCGGCAACCCCGTCCCCTCTAGTATATCCTCCGTCATAGTTTTCGTAGTGCTTAGGCGAAGCCCTGCGGAGATTGTTCTTCACCAACACCGTCACCACGCCGTCGTGCTGCCGGAACTCATCTACTACTTCGCCCCTCTTGCTGGATTGAGAAGGCGAGGACGTCACTGAGCCGACTGTGTGCAGAACTCTGAGGTGCCTTGCTTTCGGTACTTGGATCGGTCGGATCGTGAAGACGTATGACTACATCAACCGCGTTGATATAACGCTTCCGCGAACGGTCTATGAGGGTACGTAGACAACACTCTCCCCTCTCGTTGCTATGCATCACCATGATCTTGCGTGTGCGTAGGAAATTTTTGAAATTACTACGTTTCCCAACAAGATCATGGTGATGCATAGCAACGAGAGGGGAGTGTTGTCTACGTACCCTCGTAGACCGAAAGCGGAAGTGTTAGCACAACGCGGTTGATGTAGTCATACGTCTTCACGATCCGACCGATCCAAGTACCGAACGTACGACACCTCTGAGTTCAGCACACATTCAGCTCGATGACGTCCCTCGAACTCCGATCCAGCCGAGCTTTGAGGGAGAGTTCCGTCAGCACGACGACGTGGTGATGGTGATGATCATGCTATCGACGCAGGGCTTCGCCTAAGCACCGCTATGGTATTATCGAGGTAGAATATGGTGGAGGGGGGCACCGCACACGGCTAGGAGATCAAGAGATCAATTGTTATCTATGGGGTGCCCCCCTCCTCCGTATATAAAGGAGGGGGGAGGAGGAGAGGGCCGGCCAAGTGGAGGAGGCGCGCCCAAGGGGGGCAATCCTGAAGGAAATATGCCCTAGAGGCAATAATAAAGTTATTATTTATTTCCTTATATCATGATAAATGTTTATTATTCATGCTAGAATTGTATTAACCGGAAACATAATACATGTGTGAATACATAGACAAACAGAGTGTCACTAGTATGCCTCTACTTGACTAGCTCGTTGATCAAAGATGGTTATGTTTCCTAACCATAGACATGAGTTGTCATTTGATTAACGGGATCACATCATTAGGAGAATGATGTGATTGACTTGACCCATTCCGTTAGCATAGCACTTGATTGTTTAGTTTGTTGCTATTGCTTTCTTCATGACTTATACATGTTCCTATGACTATGAGATTATGCAACTCCCGTTTACCGGAGGAACACTTTGTGTGCTACCAAACATCACAACATAACTGGGTGATTATAAAGGTGCTCTACAGGTGTCTCCGAAGGTACTTGTTGGGTTGGCGTATTTCGAGATTAGGATTTGTCACTCTGATTGTCGGAGAGGTATCTCTGGGCCCTCTCGGTAATGCACATCACTTAAGCCTTGCAAGCAATGCAACTAATGAGTTAGTTGCAAGATGATGTATTACGGAACGAGTAAAGAGACTTGCCGATAACGAGATTGAACTAGGTATTGAGATACCGACGATCGAATCTCTGGCAAGTAACATACCGATGACAAAGGGAACAACGTATGTTGTTATGCGGTCTGACCGATAAAGATCTTCGTAGAATATGTAGGAGCCAATATGAGCATCCAGGTTCCGGTATTGGCTATTGACTGGAGACGTGTCTCAGTCATGTCTACATTGTTCTCGAACCCGTAGGGTCCGCACGCTTAACGTTACGATGACAGTTTCATTATGAGTTTATATATTTTGATGTACCGAAGGTTGTTCGGAGTCCCGGATATGATCACGGACATGGCGAGGAGTCTCAAAATGGTCGAGACATAAAGATCAATATATTGGACGGCTATATTCGGACACCGGAAGTGTTTCGGGTGATTTCGGAGAAAACTGGAGTGCCGGAAGGGTTACCGGAACCCCCCGGGGAAGTATTGGGCCTTAGTGGGCTGAGGGGAGAGAGGGGGCAGCAGCCCAGGAGGTGGCGCGCCCCCTCCCATGGGGAGTCCGAATTGGACTTGGCGAGGGGGCGCGGCCCCTCTTTCCCTCTCCCTCTCCCTCTCTTTCATTCCCCCTTCTCTCTTCCTAGTTGGACTAGGAAAGGGGAGTCCTACTCCTACTAGGAGGAGGACTCCCCCCTCCTTGGCGCGCCCCAAGGGCCGGCTGGCCTCTCCGCCTTGCTCCTTTATATACGGGGGCAGGGGCACCTCTAGACACAACAATTGATCATTGATCTCTTAGCCGTGTGCGGTGCCCCCCTCCACCATAATCCTGGATAATATTGTAGCGGTGCTTAGGCGAAGCCATGCGACGGTAGAACATCAAGATCGTCACCACGCCGTCGTGCTGACGGAACTCATCCCCGACACTTTGCAGGATCGGAGTCCGGGGGTCGTCATCGATGTCACACCCTAGCTAGTTCAAGCATTAGAGTGTGCATCATGTTTAAATTCCTCTTAAATTTGAAATGGGGAAGGCAGAAACCCCCAACACCCCCCTGGAAACAACTAGGGTTTACTAAAATTATTTTCAATGAACCTGAAATGCCCTTCTAAAAAGTTCACACTCTTTGTCTTGGGTTAGAACCTCTGGCAAAATTGGTGCACAATTTTCTAGGTCAACAGAAGGTCATTGAATTCAATCATAAGTATTTGAATTTGGGCATTTAAATGCTATAAAATAATTTAAATGCTCAAATAATTCTGGAAATAAATGTTTGCTGTTGGAAATATTCTAAACAGAGCCCACAATTATTTTCAGGATTTTTGGAAATGTTTTAGTATTTTTAATAAAGCCCAACAGTTGCAGTTAAATAGAAAAAGAAAACAAGTCAGAAAAAGAGAGAGGGAGAAGCCCACCTGGGCCTTACCTGTGCTGGCCGGCCCACCTGGCCTGTGCCAGTCGTCACCCACCTCTGCCAGTAGGCAGAGGCATGTCGCCGGCGCGTGCTCCCGCGGCCACCTCCTGCTTCCACCTCCTGCTGCCTCCTCGTCTCCATCCGAGCGCCACGGAGACGCCCAGCACCTCCCTGCACTCCTCCCCTCTCTCCCCCTCGTCTCCCTCACCCTCTCCCGCGATGGCCGAGCGCGATCCTCGCCGCCGTTCACCGTAGTTGCCACCAGAGCCACCCCCTCGCCTCCCTGACGTGCCCGTGAGCTCCGCCTCCATCGTCTACGCCTCCCCGTCGACTCACGCAACGCCGGACGCCTCCAAGCGCCTCCCCGACGCCTTCTTCTTCCTCGGTCCGCCGAGATTGCCGGCAATGCCCCGACGACGCCCGACCTCCCCCGAGCCCGCTGAGACGCGTCCTGCAACCGCCGTGAGCTCCTCTACCGATTCCCCCTCTTCTCTGCTTCGTTTGCCCGCCGTAGACGCCGCCCCCTTGCTCACCGTAGCACGCCGCCGCGCGAGCTCGACGCCGGTGTCACTCCGGTGGCCTTTTGGTCAAGCGCGGGTGCTTAACGCACCCCCCGCACCTCGCAGTGCCTCGCTAGCACGTCCGTTTTCCCCCTAGCTTGCTGCAGCAGCAAAATCACCAACGGCCGAGCTCCGGCCGCCGCCACGAGCTCGACTGCGGTGAGCTCGCTCCACCCCAGTTCCTCCCACTTGCCCCACTAGATGCGCGCGAGCCCCAGCTACACGTAGGACCAAACCGCGGTCGAATTGGTTGCTTGTGGCCGATTTCCGAAGCTCTCTGCCATCTCGGCCTCGCCGGCGGCTCAACGCCGGCGGGATTAACCCCGCTGACCAGGGGTTTGAACCCAGTTTGACTCCGCCTGAGACACTGATTGGTGGGGCCGGCTCCTAACTAATTCAGATTAGTTTAAATTAGAGCTAATCACTCTGTTAGAGGTTAATGACGTCGTTAACTAACCCTCTCTCACTGACATGTGGGCCCAGAGCCTAACTAACCCAGTTTAGTGCTAACTAAACACTAACTAACTCTGTTAGTTAGCTGAGAGACTGACAGAAGGGGCCCACCAGTCAGGTTTGACCTGGGCTGGCGCCTTTGACCCGCTGACGTCACAGTGACGCAGTGCTGACACATTAACTCAATTACTGGATTTATTCTTTAATAGGAAATTCCAGAAAATAGTCAAAACTTCTAAAAATCATAGAAAATCAACCATAGCTCCAAATGCAAAGATTTATATATGAAAAATGATCAAAAAAATTCAATCTATCCATCTGTAATGGTTTCATGCATGAAAAAACAAGTTAACCCTGCTGTCTAAGCAGAATAAGGTAATGCACTAATAAGGCCATGTTTAATGAGCTAATATTTGAATCTTTGATTCAAATGAGTTCATACCCTTCTGTTTTAGCTTGCATTAGGCCAAAACACTTTCATCTTGCCATGTCATAGCATGCATCATATTGTTGCATATTGCCATGTGTTGATTATGTTCAATGTGTCTTTCGTGGTAGGTTCTGCCTCCAAGGATAACCCCGAGTATCCGTCTGAAGGGCAGTACCCTACTACCTCTACAACAGGAAAGCAACCCATTGATCATTCCGATACAACCCATGTTCCCGCTTCTGCTCTTGTTTACTGCATTAAGACAACGCGATTCAAACTGCTGTGTGCTACGGTAGCTGAACCCTTATCCCCTGCATGACCTGTCATTGCCACAGTAACTAGATGAAACCCACTAGCATGTGTAGGGGTTGATTGAGCCATGTATGTGATTCCTACCTTGCTATGCCTGCTATGCTTAGAGTTGTGTCACGTCTGGTTCATCTGGGTGATGGGCTAGAGTGATATGATTATGTTGGTAATATGAGGGAGGTGTTGAACATGTTTTGGTAAAGGTATCGATGAGAGGCCATGTAGGAGTACATGGTGGGTTGTTTCATTGAGGCCGTCCATAAGAACTGAGATCTGTATGTGTGATTTAAGATGCAGTTACTACCGTACATTGGGCCCGAAACCAATGGACCCTCTCGGCTTCTTAATCACCCTAGTACTCTGTCCAGGAGTTGAAAATAGTTTCTGGTGTTTGTAGGTTATGTGTTGGCGGCCGTGCGTAGCGCTGACCCTAGGGGTGGGCTATGTTGCGGTAGATACACCGTGGCCGGGTATGTCGGGTGCTCGTTTGGCGTCTCGAGACCCTGTTCACATCGTTCGGGGCCGTATGTGGAAACCTCGGCCGGACTCCCTGCGGATGGAACCTGGATAGGCGGTAAACCTGGACTAGAGACTTAAGTGTTTAGGTAGGCCGTGGCCGACACCCTCGCTGGGCTTCCGCTTGAAGGTTGCCGAGTACATGTCGTGTAAACGGCGGTAAGTGGTGAAAGCGTGTATGAAGAAGTACACCCCTGCAGGGTTAAACCTATTCGAATAGCCGCGTCCGTGGTAAAGGACTACTTGGTTGCCTATACAGTTCATAGACAAGTTAAATGGATACTATTAAAAGTCTCAAGATAAGTGTGAGTACCGAGGATGGCCCTCACGTAGGATGACGAGAGAGGATCCCCGGTGGAGTATTGTGTTGGTGAGTAGTGGACTGGTGTGCGAAAACTATTTTACTAGTGGAGTTCCGTAGGATAGCTTAGCCAAGATTCAAAGCTGGCTTGCTGCAATAACCCCACCACCTTCTTGAGAATGAGCATGTATATTAGGTTCTGATGTAAGACTTGCTGAGTACCTTTGTACTCATGTCTTCTTAATTACTGTTTTTAGATGACAACACCGCCCCCTCTGACGGGTTCTACGTAGACCTTGACGTCGACGAGTGACGAGCCACCCAGGTGGTGATCCTGGCCATGGAGGGCCCTATGTAGATAGATAGGCTTCGAGAAGCCTTCTTTCTTTCTAGTGTTTGTACTCAGACTATTTACTTCCGCTTGTGCTTGTATGATTGTATGACTTGAATGTCAGGTCATGTGACCCCTATCTGTATGAACTTGTTATGTATGGCTCTCTGGGGCCTTTAAATAAAGTACTTGAGTTGTAGAGTTTTGTTGTGATGCCATGTTGTATGTACTCATATCGGGCATATTGTGTGTATGATTGAAATGCTCGGTATGAGTGGGATCCGACAATCTAGTTGTTTATCCTTGGCAGCCTTTCTTATGGGGAAATGTAGTCTAGTGTTCCTCGAGCCATAGTAGTCCGCTACAGCCCGGTTCACCGGAGTCCTGCTAGCCTAGCACTACTGTTCAGGACACTTGACTGGCCGGCATGTGTTTCACTTCGTTCCTATGTCTGTCCCTTCGGGGAAATGTCACACGGTGACTTCCGGAGTCCTGCCTAGCCTGCTACAGCCCGGGTTCCCCGGAGTCCTGTTAGCCCAGTGCTACAGCCCGGAATCACTCGCTGATGACCGACATTCTCGATGTGATTCATGTATGCCTATCTCCATAGGTCTGTGCCGCATTGGGTTCACGACTAGCCATGTCGGCCCGGGTTCTTTGTCATATGGATGCTACCGGCACTATCATATACATGAGCCAAAAGGCGCAAACGGTCCCGGGCCATGGTAAGGCGGCACCCATGGAATACCGTGCGTGAGGCCGCAAAGTGATATGAGGTGTTACCGGCTAGATCGATGTGGCTTGGGATCGGGGTCCTGACAGCGTTGGTATCAGAGCCGGACTGCCTGTAGGTTCGTTGAGCCAAACTGGTCGATGTCAAGTCTAGAAATGCTTTAGTTATATGTAGGGGAATTGATTGTGGGAGGGAACGTAAGGC
This sequence comes from Triticum urartu, assembly GCF_003073215.2. Taxonomy (NCBI): domain Eukaryota; kingdom Viridiplantae; phylum Streptophyta; class Magnoliopsida; order Poales; family Poaceae; genus Triticum; species Triticum urartu. The sequence goes on from NC_053027.1 coordinate 101,132,244, forward strand.
TCTTTTACTCCTTTACCTTATGCCCTCTGATCTGAGTCATTCTCTTCTCATTCAACGTGGGTTAAGGACTAGGCTCTCTCCTTCTATCAGGTTCACGTGTTACTAATCTGTAGTAGCTTATAGGATTGTTGTTACTGTTGGGGAACGTAGCATAAATTCAAAATTTTCCTACGTGTCACCAAGATCAACCTATGGAGTCATCTAGCAACGAGGGAGGATTGGATCTACATACCCTTGTAGATTGCGCGCGGAAGCATTCAAGAGAACGGGGTTGATGGAGTCGTACTCGTCGTGATCCAAATCACCGATGATCGTAGCGCCGAACGGACGGCACCTCCGCGTTCAACACACGTACGGGGCAGCGACATCTCCTCCTTCTTGATCCAGCAAGGGGGGAGGAGAGGTTGATGGAGATCCAACAACACGACGACATGGTGGTGGAAGTAGCGGGATTCCAACAGGGCTTCGCCAAGCGCTGCGGGAGGAGGGAGATGTGTCATGGGAGGGAGAGGAGGCGCCAGGGCTTAGGTATGGTTGCCCTCCCTTCCCCCCACTATATATAGGGCCAAGGGAGAGGGGGAGGGCGCAGCCTTGCCCCTTCCTCCAAGGAAGGGTGCGGCCAGGGAGGAGTCCCTCCTCCCCAAGGCACCTCGGAGGTGCCTTCCCCCTTTAGGACTCTTCCTTTCCCTCTTCTCTTGGCGCATGGGCCTCTTGGGGCTGGTGCCCTTGGCCCATATAGGCCAAGGCGCACCCCCTACAGCCCATGTGGCCCCCCAGGGCAGGTGGCCCCACCCGGTGGACCCCCGGGACCCTTCCGGTGGTCCCGGTACAATACCGGTGACCCCGAAACTTGTCCCGATGGCCGAAATAGCACTTCCTATATATAATTCTTTACCTCCGGACCATTCCGGAACTCCTCGTGACATCCGGGATCTCATCCGGGACTCCGAACAACTTTCGGGTTACCGCATACTAATATCTCTATAACCCTAGCATCACCGAACCTTAAGTGTGTAGACCCTACAGGTTCGGGAGACATGCAGACATGACCGAGATGACTCTCCGGTCAATAACCAACAGCGGGATCTGGATACCCATGTTGGCTCCCACATGTTCCACGATGATCTCATCGGATGAACCACGATGTCAAGGACTTAATCAATCCCGTATACAATTCCCTTTGTCTATCGGTATGACACTTGCCCGAGATTCGATCGTCGGTATCCCGATACCTTGTTCAATCTCGTTACCGGCAAGTCTCTTTTACTCGTTCCGTAACACATCATCCCGTGATCAACTCCTTGATCACATTATGCACATTACGATGATGTCCTACCGAGTGGGCCCAGAGATACCTCTCCGTTTACACGGAGTGACAAATCCCAGTCTCGATTCGTGCCAACCCAACAGACACTTTCGGAGATACCCGTAGTGTACCTTTATAGCCACCCAGTTACGTTGTGACGTTTGGCACACCCAAAGAACTCCTACGGTATCCGGGAGTTGCACAATCTCATGGTCTAAGGAAATGATACTTGACATTAGAAAAGCTTTAGCATACGAACTACATGATCTTGTGCTAGGCTTAGGATTGGGTCTTTGTCCATCGCATCATTCTCCTAATGATGTGATCCCGTTATCAATGACATCCAATGTCCATGGTCAGGAAACCGTAACCATCTATTGATCAACGAGCTAGTCAACTAGAGGCTTACTAGGGACATGGTGTTGTCTATGTATCCACACATGTATCTGAGTTTCCTATCAATACAATTCTAGCATGGATAATAAACGATTACCATGAACAAGGAAATATAATAATAACTAATTTATTATTGCCTCTAGGGCATATTTCCAACAGTCTCCCACTTGCACTAGAGTCAATAATCTAGTTCACATCGTCATGTGATTAACACTCACAGGTCACATCGCCATGTGACCAACATCCAAAGAGTTTACTAGTGTCACTAAACTAGTTCACATCATCATGTGATTAAGACTCAATGAGTTCTGGGTTTGATCATGTTTTGCTTGTGAGAGACGTTTTAGTCAACGGGTCTGCAACATTCAGATCTGTATGTACTTCGCAAATTTCTATGTCATCTTGTAGATGCAACTACTATGCTACATTTGGAGCTATTCCAAACAACTGTTCTACTATACGAATCCAGTTTACTACTCAGTATAATCTGGATTAGTGTCAAAGTTTGCATCGGCATAACCCTTTACGACGAACTCTTTTACCACCTCCATAATCAAGAAAATTCCTTAGTCCACTAGTTACTAAGGATAACTTTGACCGCTGTCCTGTGATCCATTCTTGGATCACTCTTGTACCCCTTGACTAACTCATGGCAAGGCACACTTCAGGTGCGGTACACAGCGTAGCATACAGGAGAGAGCCTATGATAAAAGCATAGGGGACGACCTTCGTCCTTCCTCTTTCTTCTGCCGTGGTCGAGCTTTAAGTCTTAACTTCATACCTTACAACTCAGGCAAGAACTCCTTCTTTGACTGATCCATCTTGAACACCTTCAAGATCATGTCAAGGTATGTGCTCATTTGAAAGTACCATTAAGCATTTTGATCTATCCTTATAGATCTTGATGCTCAATGTTCAAGTAGCTTAATCCAGGCTTTCCATTGAAAAACACTTTCCAAATAACCCTATATGCTTTCCAAAAATTCTACGTCATTTCTGATCAACAATATGTCAACAACATATACTCATCAGAAATTCTATAGTGCTCCCACTCACTTCTTTGGAAATACAAGTTTCTCATAAACTTTGTATACACTCAAAATCTTTGATCATCATCAAAGCATACATTCCAACTCCGAGATGCTTACTCCAGTCCTTAGAAGGATTGCTGGAGCTTTGCATACTTTTTAGCATCTTTCAGGATTGACAAAACCTTCCGGTTGTATCACATACAACCTTTCCTCAAGAAAATCGTCGAGGAAACAATGTTTTGACATCCTATCTGCAAGATTTCATAAATAATGCAGTAATCGCTAATATAATTCCAACAGACTCTTAGCATCGCTACGAGTGAGAAAGTCTCACCGTAGTCAACTCCTTGAACTTTTCGGAAACTTCTTAATGACAAGTCGAGCTTTCTTAATGGTGACATTTACCATCATTGTCCGTCTTCCTTTTAAAATCCATCTGCACTCAACAGCCTTACGTCCATCGAGCTGTTCTGCCAAAGTCTACACTTTGTTTTCATACATGGATCCTCTCTCGGATTTTATGGCCTCGAGCCATTTATCGGAATCCGGGCCCACCATCGCTTCTCCATAGCTCGTAGGTTCATTGTTGTCTAGCAACATGACTTCCAAGACAGGATCACGTACCATTCTGAAGTAGTACGCATCCTTGTCATCCCACGAGGTTTGGTAGTGACTTGATCTGAAGTTTCATGATCACTATC